>NC_044284.2:38630808-38931564 GCF_004027225.2 Strigops habroptila | reverse complement strand
CTCTAAGAGTTTTTTCTCTTTTTATAGATTTTTTTTTTTACATATATAAAAATAGGTATTATATAATTATATATTTTTTATATATATATAAATATATATATATAAATTAATGCAGTTTGCTGAGGGTTTGCTCCAAAATCTCTCCAGTTACCCCAGCAGAGACAAGAGAGAGACAACGCTGCTGCTCTTCATGGCTCTGCTTCAGCCTCGCAAATCCCTGTCCACCATCCACAAGGAGCCAGCAGCCAGGAGGTTAACAGGTTAAACCAGGCTCTGGTTTCCTGTGGTGCCTGCCCCAGAGGACTTCATTAAGGTTGCTAATACAGACAGACATGAAGTACCGGTGTGACTACAAAAGGTCTTGCTAAAAATGAAGGCAAACACCGCTGGTTGGGCAATTCAGAAGTTAGCATCAGTTTAGCACAGCCTGACCAGAATATTTACATTTTATTAAATCTTTACAATCAGCAATTATAATCAAGTACACAATTATGTACACGGATTATATACATTTTAGCCCAGACTTTTACATCACAGTACATAGTTGCCCTTAGAAATATTGTATACACTTATCACCAGACAGTGAAACCCAACAATAGTGTTACAGCGCCTGTTATTAGACATCTTTCATAAGAAAATAGAGGGCTGTAAATTGGGCTGGCTAAAAAAAAAGAAAAAAAAACAAACACCTTATAAAATCTGAACATACAATATTTCATTCACAGAATGTTTTTGTTTTTTTCTATGTTCTGACTGATGCCTTTTGCATAAGATGTCCTGTTTTTAACCTCTCAACATACACTTAGTCATGCCTATGACTGCGCCTTCAGCTACGCTGGCAGGAGGAGAAGAACCAAAGCTGGGCTCATTTTGAAACTTCATTAACAAACAATAAATGTAAACAATTAAGAAGATTCCTCTAAGATGAAATTAATTGGCTGATCTGAGTTACATGGCATGGAATAAGTGCTAGTTCCAGCTGTGATTCCTGAATTCTTCAGCATTCAATGCCATATAAGTACATGTACAACACTATCCAAAGAAAGAGGTGATTACTGATTAACAATGTACAACCGATATTCCACAAGGAGGGAGCAGACTTCTAAAAGTTTGGGAAGAATACTTACTCCCCTCTCTAAAAGGTTTTTATTTTTTGGATGAATACATTCTTTTCACTTTTTAAGATGACAGTGACAGAAAATTGAATTATTTCCAGAACGATATGAAAAGGTTGAACTAAAGTCCATTTCATAGCTCATCACAAACTACGAACTGAAAATAACCTGAATAAAACTGCCCAACCCCCACCCCCCAATTTACTCCTCTTTCTCCAACGGTCAACCTTACCCAATTCAGTTCTGTAAACAAAGCTATGGCTCTCATGATGGTTTCAAAAGTAAAGTAGGAAAACTGAAACAGAAAAAAAAAACAACCCAAAAGGAAGGAGGCAACAGTTATCTGAGGTAGGCCACCACCAAAATGATGCTTCAAATCCAAACAGAGCTCTGGGATCACTCAGAATCCCTTAAAAAGAGAGCTAATATCTGCTGCTTTAGCAATAGATGTAGAAAAAGCAGTTACATCAAAATAAGCTGGTGATGGCAAGGAAAGTTAATCTTTTAATAAAATTTTACATCTACACCTAAATTTCCTGCAAGTCAAAAAGAAAAGAAAACCTTTAGTTGCTATATTGACAGTCCTAACAGAATGACCAGAGGGCCTCTATAGCTATAAAAATAATTCTGTTTCCACTAAAAGAGCTAACAAGTATGAAGATGTAGTCCATGTTGAAGAGCACGGGAACAAAAATGCTCCTTTTGTGGCACTGCACACTGACAGATCAAAGGAATTACCAGAGTGAAAACTTCTGATCTGCACCTGATGGTTTTGAGCCTGCAGCTGACTGCACTTGGCCACGTCGTTTCGAGCCCGGGCGCTACTGGGGAGCACAGCACCTCCGGGGCTCAAAGTAACAAAGGACACTTAAAAAGGCTCCCATGATCAAGTGCCTGACATGAAGAAACTCACATAACAAAAAACTTACACAAAAAAATTCTCAACTGAAAAACTGCAGCTGCTTCAAGCCCTACTCATTCAGTCCAAACCTCCATACAGTTATTTGTGCAAAGGAATTATAACTACATTTAAAAGCTAATTTATTTAAAAGGACACTTATTCACTATTCTGCTACTGCTTCATTTCCTCCTTAAAATTACCTCCTACTCTAGTGATTTAAAGTTATCATTCAGTTTATGGATAATATTCCGACTGTCATGCTCTCAAAAGGTGCCTGTGCATTTTGATACTCTTGAAAGCAACTGACATTAAGTATACATGTATACAACATTTGCCTGGGATCTCTCCATTCACACTGTACAGGAGTATACATAAATACATACAGTATGGCTGTACTAATTAACAGTTGCATATTCAGCACACAGAATTTCACCAGCTAAATGAAAGGTGCAATTCAGAATGGGGATTTTTTTTTTTATTCCATGTAACGATGAATATAAACCTTTGTTTTTAGCCTGGTGCAGCATATAGGCAGTGTTAATTCATTCTTTAATATAAAACAATTCTTTGAATCACAAGTCACTAAAAGCAGTTTATATAAATCAAGTTAATTAGGTTTTGGCAGTTTCTTTGGACACAGTCAAAACATCTCTCAGTTGTTTAAACATCCCCCTTTTTAATTAAATAATGTTTTTCATAATAGGGATAACAAACTAGGACTCACACTTACCTGTAATAAACTCCCAAAGCCCAGAGTAACACACCAGTCATCCTTGCAGTTCATGCCAGTATACTTTGAACTATGGACCCAACAGCCAAAATTGTTGCCTTTCACTACCGGTACTGGCCTCATTGCCTTAAGTATCACAAGTATAGAAGTTGCATATAAAAAGAATGACAACAAAGTCAAGCTGTAAGAAGTCAAACTTGTAGAAAAAGGAAGATTATGTTATAGTAGATCTAGTTCTGTTTAGTGTCCTTTCAGAGGATATTGCCAGTTTAAATTCCGTATCTCAGGGTAGATTGAGTTTTTCAACCTGGGAGGCCAAAGGAAATACCTGTAACTCAACAGCTGTCTTGTCCACTTTACCTTAACATCAAACTTTAACAACACACTGGGAACCTTTATCTGGTAGACACCAAGGCTGTCTTAGTCTCCCTGAT
The DNA here is from genome assembly GCF_004027225.2 of Strigops habroptila. Lineage (NCBI taxonomy): Eukaryota > Metazoa > Chordata > Aves > Psittaciformes > Psittacidae > Strigops > Strigops habroptila. The sequence goes on along the minus strand of NC_044284.2, from coordinate 38,928,384 downwards.
GGAACCTGCTTACAAAGTATACCCTTCCTTTGGGTTATACAGTTTCTCTAGTTGAAAGCAGAGCAGAAGGGAAAACTGAGATGTTGTGATGGTCGTTTAAGGTAATGGAAAGCGTGATGAGCAACACTACCATGTCTCAGTACGATATGTCAGGACAAAAATCAAACTGCTTCTAGCTGTGTCCTAAAAACACAACAATTGGAAATAATTTCACCTGCTGCTATCAATGAAGGCTTTCAGCTCAGTGGAGATCAGTGAAACTGCACCTTCGCTCCAACCAGAACAGTGGCTGACCTACTGCTTTCAAGCGCTCTCACCAATAACCGTTACGTGGTGTGTTAACCCCACTGTGTTCAACTTCTGCTTTCCGGAGACCAAGGGAGTGTGACCTCTCGGAGCCCGGAATGCAGAAGTCAGGCTCATTCCCTGAATGAGCCTCCTGGGTTACAGCACCATGCAGTGGAGCCAGACAAATGCTTCAATTGCACATTCCCATTTTTAAACAGGAAAAGCTAAAACAAAGAGCGTGTGCTGGATTTCTATGGTATTTTCCAGGTGAAACCTGGTTGCTCGTCACAATACTGAATATGTTTTCTAGTTCTCAGATATCAGGGCCTCACTTCTACCCAAAGAGTTCTCCATTTGTTTACTAACAAATAAGTTATTATTACAAGTCATAGCTCATCCTTTTCCATCATTTCAAATGCTTCTATATCTTCATTCCAGTCTGCTAATATGGATTCCATAGGTTGGACTTTATTATCCCAGTTAACTTTGGAATTTGACTCTGTTTCAGTCTTCTGTTCCTGAGGCTGGTTATCTCCTTGCGTACATGCTGGCTCTGGAGCGCTAGCCTCATCAGTTCCAGGGACATAGGAATCCTGATTTGAAATGGAAACACTGTCACTGTCTGCATTAGCAGGAGATAAAGAATCAGGGTCAGTAACATCAGAGCTTTCTTCTTCTTCAGGCTCCTCACTGACTTCACCAACATCCTGAAATGCTGAAGTAGCTTCTTCTGAATTCTGTTTATGTGAATCGTTTTCAGATAATTTCTGGTCCATATTCTCCATTTCCAAGTCTTTGAGAGGGGGAGAGAAAAAGAGAAATGTTGGGGGGAAAAAAAGATAGGAAGGCAGATTTTATTATGTATTTTAAAAGCAAGGTCATTTCCCTTGGCCTTATTTCAAGGAAGCGCAGACTTACCATTGATATGAAAATTTAACGTTATTAAGGAACATATTTTACAGAGGGAGGGGAGGGAAGACATTTAAACACATTTTAAATGAGGGCAAACAGTACAGTGAGACCAGTTTTGGTTCCTCAAACTTTAATAGTGACTTCTGGGTAAGTACTAGTTACCATCCTTTAGTCTTAAGTAAATACCCACTCCATGCACTGAACTTGCACTGAATACCAATTTTAAACCACTCCTAGATCCAACAGGTTCTCTCACATCTAAGCAAGCAGGAGTCAGACAGTGTTTCATAAGTTTACTGAACTGTGAACTAGAGAGCCCCAAAGCCGAAGCCTCCCTCATCACATCCCCACTAAAATGAAGTAACATACATATCTCAAGTACCTATTTAGCTTTACAACAGCTGTCCAATTTAACCATGCAGATTTCTCTGGAGTTTGAAGTTTATAGCTAGTGTACAGGACACTAATATTTCAAGACTTCTAGGGAGTTTAACTGCATACACCACTTTTAACATGGGATACTTACTGCTATCAATAATGTAGTTTGGAATCATTTTACCTTTAAAGATTGTTGCTGGGATACCAAACGGAAGCACGAGGAGGGAGAGGAAGAAGCAGATACAAATTACAAATTCCAAATGCAGAGCTATCTTTTGTATTTAGTATTTTGTTAGAGCAGCTTAACCATAGTTATCAACAGGAGGAATCTGTAAGCAGCTACGAAGAAACATCACTAGCTTTCAGCATATCACCTCTGCAAATGTGCAGAAAATAAACGCTGCCATTGGTTTACTAGAGATACTTGTTCTTACACACTCTGCTTGGACAAAGCAGCACTACACGAAAGGCTTACAGAAGGAAAACCTAGAATTTTCTGCCACATGCAAACATTTTAATAGGGAATATATTAGCTTGTCATTTTCTTGTATTATACAAGAAAAACTGCAAAACATCTGAGGTCAGCAGCCTTAGTTCTCATGATAACCACTTCTCCTTAGTTAGCCAAAATAGTTGTAACAGTTGCCTCTTTCCTTGTGAGTACTAAGAATGTCACTGGGGAGCTTGATAAGAGAGAGGCATTTACAATGTAGGGCACTATGAGTACTTATGCTATTCCTGATACTACTTCAAAGCAGATTATGACAAAAAGGGTTCAAAAGAAATCCAAAAGGCTGTATTTTCTCATTAGTCAAACTGACATTTAACTTATGAACAGCATTTCTGGATGTTAACATTAACTTGATGGGGCAGTGGATAATCACAAATCTCAAATAATGGCTTTCTTATGAAAAAACTGATACCAATGTCATCAAACTACAACTATCAAATAACGTGTCTGCACCTTTGAGTAGCAGTAGATATCACTACTGTACATTTCACATTGTGCCATGATAGAGATGGAAGCTAAATTTGTACAAATAACCTCTGATCTTACCTCTGTCTTTTGCTTTATCAGAAAGGAGCACCTCCACAGCCTCATACTCTCGGATAGCATCCAGTATAATGTTTCCTTCCTTGTTGAAAAGGAAGAGCATGGGAATTGTGATATCATCTGTATTCTTTCCATCACCAGCCATTTGAAAGAGAGGAGCTGTATCACTACTGCTTCCCTCATTGTCATCTAGCCAGATGCACACAAAAGGAAAAGCAAGCAAACCTCCTGTTAGATAAACAGACTACAACTCTGAACTTCAGCACTTTTTGAGCAGCTTTCTACTGTCCAGTCAGTTAAGAGGATCCCAAGCATAAAATAGTACATTGGTTGTAAAATGCAAAAAGTCAACTTGTGTATTTGTTTTCCTTAACATCTTTTCATTTGTGTCTCAAGTCTTCCTCAGCAGTTAGTAGATAGCAGTATTTCAACACACAGTGATCCTTAAAGTAACAACTTTAAATCTGCAAACACAGTGACAATTACCCATCCCAATTTGTTTCACTAGGCTTTTTGTGCAAAACCAGACAAAACCAAAAACATTTCTTCATCTTCTGAAAGCACAATTTCTGTTCTGGAGTACTGGCATCTCAAAGAGTTTAACAGCTTCTTGTCAGCTTTCCAGTATCTTCAAACCTGTAAAATACAGGTTACATCTACACAAATTAAGAACTCAAAGTTTTATTTACCAATAACAATGCCTCCTATTGCTCCAGCTTTTTGAATGTTTCGTGCCTTTTCAGCAAACATACACTGGCCTCTTTGCATCAGAGCAATTTTCTCTTTCACTGCCTCAGGATTAGTGATCTCTGAGCATCCATTATATGGCTTAATGGTTGCAACAAATCCTCTTGTCTGTTTGGAAAAACAAAAACAAAGAGAGGATAAGAACACTAAGTTCAGGCTTGCAAAAGATTCCTAAACATTTTCTTTTCTTCAATTAATCTTATGCATTTTGTGTTGTCTTCTGTCAGTGCAGGCAATCTTTCCCGTGAAGCTGGAGTTCTAAGAAGCAAAGAATGACCGAGTGAAAATTTAACTCTCATATTCAGTGTATTTTGTCTACACCTGGGAACTGCTGTCTCTGGAAAATTTTCTTCTGTGAACTGCTAGTCTGGAGCTCCTCTTTGGCGCTGCATCTTGCCCAACCAAAGTCACCAGGTTCTCCTACAGCTTCCAGTAGGGACCATTGTCCCTGTGATATTTTCTTCTTCCATCTAGATACAGCCTTTTATAAAAGCTTGCATAAAAACAGTCTACTCTAAAAAGGCTTCCGCAAATTCATGGCTGACATGGTAGGAAAACCTCCCCTTAAATTAACATCTCTTAAGATATGCACTGCAGATTATATAAATTTGTTTCAAAAAAATCATACTATGTATGTGTATTAAATCCTAAACCATGACTCAGGAACAGAGCACCGGCCACAGACTGACAAGCCACTCATCTAAGACTGTCACTGCTGTCATTCCCATGCCCTGTCATTTTAAGCACTAATTAATTGGTTACCCTCCAGCTGGTCATCCTGAAATAGCAACAGTACTGTAAAATTTAGCCTTATGCAATAAAGAAAGTAAGAGAAAGCTAGAAACAGATCACATATGCATTTTACATACCCCTGCTTTGTGTTTGGATAAATCCATCCCAAATTGTGCTGGTCCAGCAGTCAAGACCACCCGACCAAAGAATGGATGGGAAACAATTTGAACAGCACGAGGAGGTAGCTGTTGCTCTTTCTGTTGCTGACTGGAGAGTTCAATCATTTCCTGCATGAACCGTAAGCCGTCTTCAGCATCAAGTGAACTTGCTGCCTGAGTAGTAGTAAAAAAAAAAAAAAAGAAAACCCAACAAAAAACCACCAGTTTCTTCTTAAATATTCAAGAAACTTGGAGGGGGAATTGGAATTATGTTTGCTTGGACAAGTGCTACAAAGATTTTAAAATACAGAGTGGATGCTCACTGTCACTTGCTCATCATTTCAAATACCTTTTACCACCTCCACCATCCAGACTAAAACCATACAAACATAGACCTTCTAAACAAATGGAAGCATCCCACACTGAAAGCTAGTGCTTTCACGTAAGATGCTGTTAGGTACGTCACTTTGACATGAACAGCCCCTGTCTAATTTAATGGAAGATTAGTTAAAAGTGCTGCTGAGGCAAAATATTAACAAGCATCAGCCTGCCAAATATAGTTGCATATCCAGCTCATGTGCCTTCTTCCACAGTCTGGATATCCCTCCCGAACCTCTAAGTGTCAGAAATCATTGCTAGTAGGATTTTACTGAAAGTGTTCAAAAAAAGTACTGTCAGGCCTCACTTGCACTGCATGCTGTACTAGTTGTACTCTTCCATCTTTAAGATGAATCAAACTGACTCCCATCTTCTTCAGTATCTCCAAGTGTTCAGGATTACTGGCCATAAAATCTCGGGCTCTCAATGGCGGTTTTGGTCCACTTCCCAAACTCTCTTCCCTGCCAGAAGATACTAGAGGTCAAATCTTTAGAAAACCAGATTATTCTTGAAACCTAACTTTCACATTATTCCTACCACGAGATTAGAATTCTTTGGAATAACACTGAGTACAAGCTTCACTAGAATGCAACTTCTCAGTCAAACTATCTTTTTTAAAAGTTGATACTATCAATAATTTTGTAGTGAAAAAAAGCACTTGCAGTGTTTATAACAAAACTACCACATTTATAAATAGCCTGCATTACTATAAGACTGACTAAACCTAGTTTTCCTTATGGAGTTGCTAGTCAGTTTTACTTAAGAAGTATAAATATCAAAAGAGCTGGTTAGACAGATAAACTTCCTCAGCTTGAACAGACTGCCCTAAATTCTTTGAAATAAATGAAGTTATGTATGGTAGTATGATTTGCTTACTACAAAGAAGAGTTGCAGAACTGTTTAAGAGTCCATAGAGATTAATTTTACAAATCAGAGAGACATACTTTCTGTAATACCTGGTCTACAATTACCACTTGGAAGACGTGGCTCATTAAGCTCCTTTTACTTGAAAGACTTGCTAATTCCTGCTGGAAATTAACTAAGTCTTGCTGATGATGCCAGAGAAAACATAACTGATTTTTCCTATAGCTAGGCTATCCATTCTAAAAGGACTACAAACTTGAGCAGAGCAAGCTCCAATACAGCTCAAATTTCTCCTTCCATGCATAACAGACCCTATCCCACTCACTCCTATGCTAACAAAAGACAGAAAATATTCATCTTACGCTCTGGAAATACCCCTAGGACAGCTTTTATCCACCACATTTTTCAAAGGTTCACGAATACTTTGAGCAAACATAGGATCATTTGGGAAAAGAATCTGGGTGTTTGGACAGGTCCAGTCAAAATTGCTGTCATCCAGCTCTGTGTATTCTGTAGTCTAAAATGAAAGATACAGATGACCTATTAAAAATGCTGGTTACACTTTTATACAAAGAAAAACCAACAGACAGACCTATCCTTACGTAATCTTTGTACTCAGGACATACAGCAGCTGAATGCAATAAATTTTCTACAATCACACAGATTCCAGGAATGAAGAATACATCATTCTTCTACGCCACACATTGCAGTAATAAAGGGTAACCAGTGCACGATAATCCCTTTCTAGGGACAGACAAATATAACACCCATTCTAATTTGTAACTTACCAAACTTGTATCCAGTTTCTAGAATTTTCCTGCAGAAACAGCTAGCAAACAGTACTTCTCAAGACCACTCATGACATGAAAGGAAGGAAACCACGAAAGGAAGTAGTTACAATTACGTTTGATGCCACCTTTATCAGAGTGGATCAGCTGCAGGCCTTAGGTCATTCTTGCTTCATATTACTAAGAATGTCACATCTTTTCATATGAACAAAAGATTCTCCTCCTCAGGAGCCATGCTGACGTGGAAGTCTGAATGGGCAAGGATGAATCTATATATAACTCAATCAATCTCTATTTTCAGAAAAGATGACAGAGCTAACATCTGCACAAATCACTGGTTTGTAACATGTAAAACCATGTGGAACACGTACAGCGATTTGGAGCCATATTTAGCCTGTTCTTAGTTTTGCAAATAACTGATTGGGTAACAGGCAAGTTAAATTTCTCACCTATAAAAGTTAATGTAGTATTTACCTACTGAATAAAAACACACCCCACTGTTCGCAATGTACTAGCTAATTAAAAATCAAGTATTTAAAGGCTCCCTTGAAAACAAGGCCTAAAAGGCTATTAGTTTACTGGAACAAACACTTTAAAGCATGTGACAAAGAGTAGTCACATTACTTAAGAAGGAAGGTCTTGCAAGCACAATTGCAAACATCAGCATAGTAAGACATAACATTTCCTGTTTATGAGTATAAATACAAACAGGATGTTGGGTTGATACTACAACTGTCACAGACAGTTTGGTTTACTAGCACTGTGTTTATATGAAAAATAATTTACACATTCCGTTCTTTCTTACCATTTTTTCCCCATCAGATAAATTCCATGAGTAACACGCTCATCTTTGCAGCCTTTTAGCCATTTAATGCATCTTTTTGACACCCTTTTCAATGGATCTTACTTATATTCTGAACATTAGCAGCTTTGACCTAAAAGAGCTTAAGAAAACTGCATCTGAACAATTTACATGGACCTTTTGGAGCAAGTTCAGAGGAGGCCACGAAGATGATCAGAGGGCTGGCGCACCTCTCCTGTGGAGACAGGCTGAGAGAGTTGGGGTTGTTCAGCCTGGAGAAGAGAATACTCCAGGGAGACTTTATAGCAGCCTTCCAGTACCTAAAGGGGCTGACAAGAAAGCTGAAGAGGGACTTTTTAAAAAGGCATGTACTGATAAGACAAGGGGAAATGGCTTTAGATTATATTGGAAATGGATTTAGATGAGGTATTAAGAAGAAATTCTTTACTATGAGGGTGGTGAGACACTAGAAAAAAGTTGGCCCAAAAAGTTGTGGCTGCCCCATCCCTGGAAGTGTGTAAGGCCAGGTTGGATGAGGCTTTGAGCAACCTGGTCTAGTGGAAGGTTGGAACTAGATGATCTTTAATGCCCCTTCCAACTCAAGCCATTCTATGATTCTATGAATTTACTCTATCCTCTTTATTGGCCTTCTATTAGCATTTGCATCAGCTGTGGAAATCCTGTTTGCCTCAAAAGTATCAACTTTTCATGTTAGCAACAGAAGTTATATAAAATGCTCCTTCACACCCTTCAGAGAATTTCCTGCATATTTAAAAAAGTCTCCATTTCCAAAACTAAAAGACAAAAGATGATACATGCTCAAACAAAGAACATTTCAGAGAGGGTGCAGGATCTCCATCATCAAGGAACATGAAAAAACCAACCCCATGACCCATTAAATGTATTACCAATGTTAGACACTAAGTGCAAGTAATTAAAAATTGTTCACTATCTAATGCTAGAGTCCATAAAACAGAGTGCTTTCTACTCAATATTTCTCTGGGACACATGGCTTGACATACAGCATGAGCATTTTCCCCTGATCCAGGTATTATTGTAAAACTCTTAGTAAAGGGTAAAAATAAAGGTACACAAACAAGAAAATTCATGTCCCTGATACCCTAGACACCTCTCTCTTTGCTTTCTCATTATTTCTTTTGCTTGCCAGAAGTACTACTGCCTTAAAAATAAATTGTGTCACCTTATTGAGCACAAACAAAACCTGCAAGTATTTATGATGCTTCACAGCACAGTTGTATTACTACAGGTTATTTTGGAAGGTTAAGTAATTTATAAACCCATAAATGTCCTCAGATTTACACAACAGATGCCTACTGCATGGATTAAACTAATTAAATAGTCTCAAAGCTGTAGCTGTATCTTGTCAAACCAACTTTGTAGCGGGCTCAAAAAACCTTTCAAAATTTACCAAGGACTCATGTAGTAAAATAAACAACAAAAGTTTAGGCACAGTGTTACAAATGATTTAGAGAAAAAAAAAGATGGAGATAAAAACATCCTAGTGTGTTCTTTTCAAATCTACAGAGATAGGGAATGATTTTCTTTTTAAATATTGCTAATATTCCACAGCTTTTTTCTCAAGATTCAGTTGTGCGGAATCCGGTCATACAAACATTATTCATAGTCATGTAACTGGCACTGTTAGTAGGATTAAATGCTTCATATTAAATGAAGTGTTACAACTAGTGTATTTCTTCAAACTATGATTTTTTCTGATTTTTCTTCCATTTCCTCTCATAAAAAAAAGGAACTGCTTCAAAGCACTACTAAAACTGATTAAACTCTTACTTACTGTATTTTTTTTAGCAACGGTTTGGTTTGTAGTGGAAAGCCAAAGTGGTAATAGATGAGCTTCTGTAGTGAAAATATAATCTTCAATGTCGAAAATCATGTCTTCCTTGTCAGCAAACAGCAGGTAAAGATATTTAAACATCTCCGCCAGAAAGAAAGAGTCCATTCTATGGAAAAAAGTGGATGTCCTTCAGGAAGATGCCCTTTTTTCTACAACATCACTAAAACAAATACTCCTATTGCTCCATCTCTGAAGACTTCATGACTATTATTGTTGAACTTAATTCCATTAGCATTCCTTTCACTTGGAAGAAACTTTGTTTGTAGGGAAATGATTCAGCATAATCATTACAAAGCAGCATTACTGAAAAAGAAAAACCTCCAGATTTGTAGTATATTGTTTGAAAGTAATTAATCAATTGCTCCGAGACAAATGAAACATGATTAAACTAAAAATATTCTTATGTAACAAACTAAAACTACTGAAATAGTTTACAGACTATGACAAATGCATATTTTAAGACTTGGTTATCAAACTGAAGACAGACAGCTATTCGAAAGTCAATTAATTCTATTATATAAACAGAGTAATTAGATTTTTTTCTGTAATCTTTTTATGAAAAAATTGTGAAAACTTTTACCTGTCTTCATGACTTCCTGTACGAACATCCTTCATTGCAGCAAACCCACAAGGTACTCTTGCATACTTGTTCAAGTTTTCAATGAGTGTTTTTCCTACTTCTAGATAGTAAGGGTCCCCAGTAGCCTAGAAAAGAAAACCCAATAAAAATCAAACCCAAACATATAGGTGCACTTAGACTTACTTTACAATCAGCAGCAATGATTTTCCTAATGCTAATTTATTGTTTCTGTACCATCTCAGACACCAGTAAAGACTAATTTATTAATATTGCTAGAGTCACAAGAGAGACTTCTGAGAGACTCCTGCATTACCTTCTATGGATATGCAGATACGCACATGGAAATACTCACAGAAACACAAGACATTTAGGCACTGCTCTTCTCTGCAAGGTACAAATGGCTTTAGCTCTTACTCTCCAAGATCTCTTTAGGAGAGACACGCAACACCTAAATATCTTCAAAAATATGGGCCTTTGTTACTAAACAGTTTTCTTCTAATTCTAGGCATATAAAACAAAATTCCTAGAACAATTTTTGATAACCAATACTTTCATCTTCTTTATATACAAACTGGCTGCAGTAGATAAAATAAGCTGGAGGTATGCTACTCCTTCTACATTGAAATAAAATATCAACAGAATTCTAGCTGCTAGATAAAGTGACAAAAAGTCAGAGGAATGAAAATTATCTTACCTTATACAGGAAATAAGTGCTTTCAGCAAATTCAGGCCTTAAAGGATGCTGAGCCCAGTGAACTCTAAAGTCTGTTGTGAATGCCTGAGGAAGAAAAAGAACAGACAAAAATAAATTCAAGAATAAAAACCAAACACAGGTTTATTTTGAATCCTACTTATTACAGTAGTTAAAGTACACAACAGTGGAGGACTGAAGGCCCAACATCAGTCTCAGGAGGCTACAAGAACATTTGCCCAGTTAGTACATTTGAGTCCAAAACCTAAACCAGTGCTCTAGCCCACTTAGTACGAGTGAGATTTAAGCTCGTGTTAGTGCAGCAGTCTGGACACCACCCAGCTTCTTAATAAGTGTCCAGCAAGTGGAGTTCTGGCAAGACGTAACAGATGAAAACTTGTGGTCCAGACCCAGAAGGCAGCACGCAGCCTCCAACCACTCCTGTCAGCACAAATGCACAACTGCTGCACTCCAACTAGAGCAGTCTGTTGAAGGGCCACTACAAAGAGACCACTCAAGCTTTGACAAATACCATTTTTGCAAACATACCTACCACCTGACACTTCCACTGCATTAAACTGTCATTTCAGACTGACAGATGGTGAGCAGCTGTTTCTAACATAAGAAATACCACAGACTAAAAGTCAGTTACCTAAAAATTTCCTAGTCTATGTGTTCACTCTTAATCTGTTCACTGGCAAAAGCCACTTCTGTGATGGCTTACATCCACTACCAGTTAGTTCACTCTAGGGTTTAAACTAAGCCTTTGCTAAAGGCATAACTGATCTTTCAAAGTTTCCTTCCTAAGTACAAAGCACTGAAAAACCAACCCAAAAGAGTTCTGAGGAGCCAAATCATACCATTTTAAAAGCACTCAAAAAAATTATTCCAGCGCTTAGAGTGCATTCTTTGGTCTCAATATCCACATTAGGTGAATGTGATGTTAATTAAATGTTCTCTTAACAGAAATAAGCCTACACTAGGGAAAGTCAAAATTAAAACTGGAGTCAGAAGCGCTCTTGTATATTCTGGATCATCACAGAATAAGGACACACACTTCAGCAGGTAAACAAGCTTTTCCGTGCAGAATTAACTTGCTCAAACACTGCACTCACTTGCAGTATCTGCAGGTAAGTTTGTGTACCTACTTACAATATGCAAAATTTCAGAACGTTCTCCCAGAACAATTCAGTCCTTGGGTTAAAGATGGCTGTGATCTTCAGCATTAATGCTATTATATTACTAAGCAGCTACTACTACATGTGCTTGTACAGGTTTTGCATACTGAAATGAGTCAAGGTCAATTTTGAAAGGCTGAAATATAAAGTCTAAGCAATTATTAACAGCAGCAGCTTCCTATGATTCTGTTAATTACAGCAAAACTGAAGGAAAAATATTTCATATCCAAAACACAGTTGTCATATGTGCAGAACTGTAGATCACAGGAGAATGTTGTAGAAATGAGCCTTTGGTTTTAATAACAGGTATACCTACTATTCTTTTCAAACGGATATCTGAGACTGCTCAAATTGAGGTAAGAATCAGTTTACACAATCAAAAAATTGCTACCTTACCTCCGGGAGAAAGTTATGCTTTTTTATAACCTGATACAGCATCTCATGAGTTTCAATAGCAGGTCTAATATCGCCCTTCAACACCTAAAATTAAAAAATAAAATTAACACTAATTCACCATGCATAAGAGTAATATTCAGAGTTAGGCACAGCCACTGTGTTCATGTAAAGCTACAGACCAATTTCTACATTTCCAGCAGATACACTGAAAGGGGGTAATATTTACAGTATGTAAGCCATAGATATTCCATTAAAGCTTTTTAAGCACAATCAGTGACCTTATTAGGACTACTGCCTATGTAGAAAAAGGACCTCTATCATTTACAGAGAACTGGTGGAAATGGGACTTTGTCTTAAATGGCACACAAACTAGAAAATTTGTCACTAGACTATTAAAAAGGCAGCTTAATTTCAGTGTTTTTAATGACTGGTGGTGAAGGAAGGAAATCATACGGACATACTTTTCCTCATTCTCAACATGGCCAGAATACAAGTTTACTTGCATCATAGCATTGAAGTTACAGGAAGAATCAGTACAGGAATCCTCTTTCAGTATTTCTGAAAGTCAGACTACTAAGCTTGACTTGTCAATTATATATCCAATCTATTTAATTATTTACTTGTTATTAGGATCATCTGTGCATGGGTTTAACCTTACCTGCAATCCAGGGAAGAAAGCTAGCAAAGAATCCATCCAGGTCCTAGCATTTAGCATTGGTTTATGAATATGAACATCAAGAAGAAGAGGTGGTTGGCTAATGTATCTCATTATGGCATTGTAGTGCTGACAAACATCAGAAAAATCATGAGTTTATACAATCAGTACATTTTACAAAACAGATACAGATTACCAGACTATGGAATTTTATTTCAAAGGAAGAACCAATACTACACTGGCATCATTACTGCATTTGGCAATGCACACTAATTTCTAGTTTTGCAAAATAAAAATATGCGTAGTAAATACTGAAAAGCTCCACAGTATTACACATGGAATACACATGACATTTTCCAAGTAATACACATACACAAAAGTATATTCAGCAGCCACACAATAAACAAGTAACTATCACAGTTAAGGTACGTTTGTTTTGGCTGAATTTTTAAGCACACACTAAACAAAGCTCAAATTGCTTTCTCTGAACAAGAGAATTCTAAAGCAAATGTGTCTCAGAAGAAGGGGAAAAGGAGGTACAGAAAACCAAAGCAACTGGACTTGATGGCTCAGAACTTTAAACCCCACGAGCTCACTTGTCAACTTACTGACTTCCAATCCTACTACTCCCCAAAACAACTGTCTTTCCTTTTTTCTGAAGCACAAGAAGGTACAATCATGAACACATGAGCCAAATCAATAGGAAACAGTTAATGGACACAACAGGGGTGAAAAAATAAAGAAGTGGCTGCAGGTTAGGAATATGAAATAATCATTACACTTAGAGCATTGCAGCAGGCCTTTAGCTGCTGAATTATTCAAATTTTAACATTGCTTATGATAGAAAATTATGCTATATAAAATAATTTTATTATATAACATGTTTTTATTGGATATTACTATTTTCAAAAGAAAGAATACTTTCATGAAAGAATAACGATGCTAACAAAGCTGTTTAGTAATCTTACAAATCTAGTAATCTAGGTGTGCTTTTCAGGTTGTATACTGGGCCTTAGGATCCGCAGTTCAATGCAAGATCCAGGCTTTGATTTTCAGCTCTTTTTTCTTGCTCCAGGACAGAAAGAACTTGTACTGTGGCTTGTAACAAGTGGCCTTTATGTTGTTTTACAGAAACATTTGCAGTATTACACTCTCCAAGGTGATCCTGAAATACAGCTTCTCCTGTACTGGAAACATGGAAAAAGATCCAGAAGATTCCAATTTTCATTGGATGGGGTTAAAATATCAGCTCAGGTGACAATTCACCCAAGATTAGCAAGAACTCATAGTAATAAGAACTGGCACTAGACACATCAGAAGTCACAGAAATTCTGCTAAAGATCTCTTTATAAGCTTCTCGAGACTAACAACTGACTGACAATACAATTAGTCTTAAATTTGTCTTACGGAAGGCACAAACCTGAGCAAGGTGTTAACTTACCGTGTTAAATCTTTCCAGGAAACTGTCATCTCCCAGCAAGACATAGGCTTTTAATAAATATTCATAATATGAATCTATTCCTGCTCCAACTCCACTATCTAGAAACAGCATAAAATGAAAAGGTGGTTTTGCTTTAAATAGCTATATGGATATATCCCCTTGGTTTCATGTTTACTTTAAAGGCTCTTTCAGCAAAAGGAAAAGCCTCCTATCACTAGAATTAAGGCACAGATGGATGCGGAGACACAATACTGTATATCTATAGTAAAGGCTTTGCAATATCAGTGCACATAATACGAACAGACATCCACTGAAGCCAGTTGTTTCACTTTCCTCATATGAAAATATTTCCACTGGCTGCCAAAAATAACCACGGTCCTATTTATACTTTTCCTATGTATTCATAGTAGAATCTCTGAAAATTTATCCCAAGGCATTTCCCTCTCAGTATTAAAGTGAATCAGAGAACACTTCCTTTGCAATGAATAAAACTAGTTTTGTTGCCAAAACACCCTCCCAGAGCAAAGCCAGGCTTTTGTAGCTTGTTTCTCCAGCACTTAAATTATTTAAGTCCAGTTGCCTATCCCATTAATATTTTTAAGTAGTCTAGATAAGCATGTTTGGGGCAGGGGGGTGTCCAGATTTTTTTCTTGCCCAAAACCATTTGCGGTTACTGATTTCAAGTCAGAATATCACACACCTTTGCGGACCCAGTCTCCAGTATGAATATTAATTGTAACGCCCACTAAATTGCTGCTGCGCTGTCTCTTTTCCCAAATAAAATCAAGCGCTTTCCGGGCATATTCCTGCAACAGCAAAAAATGCTAATTAAAGGAAATTAGAGAAACACAGATCCTAAAGACTGTTATTCTTTTGTCTGTTGAAATTAAGATCCTAGGGAGTAATAAGATGTTTCATATCTAACAATTCTATAACTCAGTATTACACTTAGATCCTACAATGTTCAGTCCACATTTTATATAGTTACTCAACTGCTGATTAGAAAGAATAGTGCTTGACTACTCAACTATTTGCCTAAGACCATACAGTGTATTACCAAGTTAAACATCCTTCTGCATGGGTTAGTACACAAGTTGCATACATTCTTTATGTGTACAAAATTAACTTTAAGGTAACAACCTATGCAACAAAAATGGCTTTAAATCACGAAACAGATTCATGGGATTTTAGCGGACGAGTTCTACCCAAACACACAACACAGGCCCAGCTATGCTTCCACTGGGTTCCGTGACATGAAGTGAAATACCAGGCACATAATGAAAGGGTTTGTTGGCTTTTTTTTTTTTTGGTATTGTATCAATGAAATCACACCTGCAAGCATTTTTATTTATCTTTCCACTGACAATACACCCTTGGGTAGGTCTTGCACATGTTCAGTGGGACTATACAAGTGTGGGTTTATTATTTTTTTTAAGCTGCATTTCAAGGACCAAATATTGCACTTTTCTTCTTACTAGTCCTGATCTCTTTATCCCAAAGCTATGCAAGCGTTATCCTTTATCTACTCTTCAGTATATTTATCTTGTTTACTTCTATATTACTTTAACTACTTTCAAACAAAACTATTTCCTGTGGGTTTTTTTCTTTGTAAAATCAGATTAGGGGAAAAAGCCCCAAAACATGACAAATATGAACACATGCAAACCTTTTGTGCAGAACACCTAAGATATGCACTCATTTCATGAACTCAAAATTGTTTTTCCAAAATTAAAGAAATGTAACAGAACACTAATGAATACCTAATCCAAAAAATAAGTTAGCATGGAAAGCAAACCTCAAATATAGATGTTCCTGTGAATCGGCTTAAAGCTGCAAACTCAAGGATCAAGGTACCTGCACAAGCTGTACAGGTATCAGTTTCTGTTCCTGTTCGCGCTTCTGGATGTCTTACACCGAATTTTAAGTTAACCTAGAGAAAAGTAGATATCATCATCTTTATTCTTACTTGCCGAAAGAATTTACACTTCTATGATAGGTCTGTAGAGCAACTATATAACTTTTTCTAAAAGGCAAGAAAAAAAGATCACACAGCCCCCTTCGGTTTTGCTCTGCCTTACCACACACTATCAACTCAAACATGCACATAAGGTTATGCAGAACTACTCAAAACACTCAACCCTCCAAAACAAGGACTGGCCTAAATACCTGTTGCCTGGTTCACTCACAATTTGAATAAAAGCATACCACCCTGAAAATCTAATTCTAGCTATTTATTTACCAGCAAACTAGGAACTCAGAACATCACAAGTGCTCAACATTAAGCTTTGTAAATATCTTGCTACTCCTGGCTCCAGAGAATACCTGCAAGATGGGCCCGCTTTTGTGGCAGGCACAACATTTTTGCATTCTGAAGAGGGCCCTCTCAGCAGAAGCCTGTCAAAGCCTGAACATTTTGAATTAGCCATTTTTACTAGAAAAGTGCTGATTTACTGAGCCTAAATTTTTAATTTCTGGGAAAAATTTTCCAGTCAAAGCTACATCTCACAAAATCAATGGATAATGCGCATGGGAAGTAGTTTTCTGTCATTCAAACAGGATGCACCATGCTTTGTTTGAATATGAAAGTTTTTACATTGAGTATTTTTTGATTACAGCTAACTTTGCCCTCTTAAAAATGTGGATGTAGATTAATCAGTTTTGTGCTAAATTCAGAAGCAAACGCTTGCAAGTTCTCTTTCAATGTCTTAGTGAATGATATGTACTAAAACAAAAATTCCTCTCCTCAGCTTCTTGGTGATGCCTACAGTAGCAGGGAGCAAGAAATCAGTAGACAGTGATTAGATGAGATTTCTGCTGTTACTATTTACACAAAACAATGTATATTAGAATTTTCAGAGCTGGAAATGTAGGTATTCAGAGCCTAAATCTGTATTTGAAAATACTAGGTAGCATGTATTACAAATGAGCACTTTATCAGCTCTTATTTTCTGTACACTGATTAAATATACAAGTGATTTTATAAACAGAGATAAAAACAAAACAACAAAAATTTTGCATAGAGAAGTAATCCTGAATTGCAGAAACCAAAGAACTTACTCTTGGATAAGGGAGACCACTAGTGGTATTAAAAGCAGGTAAAAGCTTGTAGCCTAGTTCCTTTGCCATGTGCAGAAGTTCACCGTTGTACCACTGCATATATTCACCTTTTTCTTTCAGCATAATTGCCACTGAATGCCCACCTAGGAGACCCCTAAACACAAGACAAATTATCCACAATCTCAAAAGGTACATTCATCTGAACAGCAATGCAAAACTTTCCACAATTAGATGTCCATGTACATAACTGTGCTATATTCACATAGCCCTAGTTTTCAGAAATGCTGAGCAGATGCAACTCCCAATTACAAGTGAGGTTAGCTGTCAGTATTTCGGAAGCAATTCTGTATTGTTTAGGACTGAGTCCTAAACTGTAGAGGAATCACTGACTCCACTGACAGTTAGTCAAGAATAACCAGCACCTCTAAAACTGCACATAATAGATTAAAACTAACCTGCTCTGATCCTGCATTGAGCTGCAAGTTGGACTAGAGACCTCCGGAGGTCACTTTCAACCTGAAATAATCTATTATACCGAGTATGGAAATGTTCTATCTGTTAAATCAAGTACTGAACAGCGTAATTTGTAAGACTGTTTCCATTAAATAAAAACCAATGCTACCTAAGCACACAATTTTTATTTATTTTTTTTTTTTAATCAAAACCCCTCTGCCTGCAGCAGCTAGATGGGGATCAACTTCACTGCATTAATTCCTGCCCAGCATTTTAAAACCTTTTTTAGGGCAGGTGTCAAGCTATTCTAACTGACAAAGGCACAACTGTTTTAAATGAGGGGAAACAGCACAGAACCATAGAACCATAGAATCATAGAATGGTTTGGGTTGGAAGGGGCCTTAAAGATCATTTAGTTCCAACCCTCTGCCATGAGCAGGGACACCTTCCACAAGACCAGGCTGCCCACAGTTCTGTCCAGCCTGGCCTTGAACACTTCAAGGGATAGGGCATTCACAACTTCTCTGGGCAACCTGTGCCAGTCTCTCACCACCCTCACAGTAAATAATTTCTTCCTTATATCTAATCTAAATACATACAGAAAGGTATGCCTTAAGGACATGTAGCTGAAAAAGACATTTTTAAGAGTTTTGAAAACGTAGAAGTTACTCACCCAAGGACTCTTATGTTGGTTTCAAAGACAGATACTACTATGTCGTTATCTAAATTAACATCCTTTATTACTTTTTTTACAGCCTCTTCAAACTCTTTGGTTTTATTTAATACCTGGAATACAAATATAAGCAGGTGTTTAGGTTCCAACATAGCTAATACAATCACAATCAGGTATAGAAGAACTAGAGCAATGAATTAAAAAAGAAAGCATTTAACATGCCTTAGATCGATATCGTGGTCCTGCAGGGGCGACATACAGTGCGACAGACATTGGTAGCATTGTTTTTCTCATGACATACACGGAAGAGAATAAAAGCTGTACACAAAGAATGAAGTCACTGAGAATGTACCTACCCAGACATTTATTTGTTTGTTCCTTCCCTACTCCCTCACCATGACTGTAGTGCAACAGGACTCACTGGCCTGTAGCTATGCTAGCAGAGTGGGCAAAGGCTGGCCTGCTCTGACGCCTCCAATTTCACAGAAGCCTCCTACCCACCGACTAAGGAGCCACATCCTAAGTTCAGTGAATTGTCCTAGCAGTCTTCCTCCTCGCAACAGTTTTCTTCTTGTGCCTGAAGAACAGCTCCGTTATTTCCTACAGATTTTCTTTCACACTTTCTTTTAATTCAATCAATCTTTAAGAATCTTTGTTAGCCAAGTTTTTATCATAAGTACCTTTAAATTCTACAACTGTTAATCCTGCTTTAAGACAAGAAAACAATAAATGAATCACAATAATCCATTTGAGTGGTGTCTGTTAGAGACAGGGAGGTCCAGACTCCACATTTTCAACATTTGTGGTGCTGATTCAAAAGAGCCAATGGTCACCTCATAGCACATCATAAAAAGGGAACAGCCATCAGAGAAAAGACCACTATATGATTCAAGCACCAAATCAGTGAAATAAGGATTTTCAAAACAGATTTACTCATAGACGTGAACGGCCAGAAATTCCTGATTTCCAAACTCTATCTTATGATGACAAAATATGTCAAAGGGATTGAAATCTAACAAAAAGTAGTTTATTAATGATTGGAATCTTTTAATAAGAGATGGAACACAAGAAGTTTGGCAACATTTCCTATCAAACATGTCCAGGGTTGCATTTTTTAAACGTATATTTAAGCACACACAAATTCATCCATGTGAGGTGTACACAGAATTCAAAACCACAAATAATTCAGTAGGTATTAAGAGGTGTTCACCTATAAGTTATAATGTTGCTTAAGACTATAACGGAAAGCAAACCCACATACTTTAAGTTAAAGCCCAAGAAAAGAAAGATAAGAAAGCAACAATGTAATGTGAAGTAACTGTTGTAGTTTTCTTTTTTGCAACAAACTCCAAACACCACCATCACAGAACTTGGAAGTTCTTACAAGCAATAGCCACTCCAAACAGATAGTCAGAGGTCAAAAGTGAAGAAAAATTTGTATTTTTAATGTATAATTTAACAAAATAGAAATCTAAAAGTAAGTCTGAGCATCAGAAGACAATCTTTTTGTTTTATTAGTAGATTAAACTTACCACAAGAGTGTCCAAGGTATCAATCAAGGTCAGTGAAAATCTATGAAACAAAATTTAAAACAGATTTACTATTGACCTGTATGTGTATAAATTAAATTGTTTTTCATAGTAACCAATACCATAGGAGAAACTAAATTCTGACAGACCACTAGCTGCAAAAAAATTAGTTGTACACAATATATTTAATATCAAAACACCCTACTAAGTTTTTTCTCTTTGTTAGTGACCAGAATAGGAGCTGACTGAAACAAGCTACAATTTACAGAGATATCTTAATTTACTGCAAAGCTTTCAAACTTCTTGTAAGCAAATTAATTTTTTTATTTCTAGTCTCCAATGGAATCCAAGAAACCCAGTAGAATAGTCCAAAGTCTTTTTCAAACTTCTTTTTTCTTTTTCAAAAAATTAAGAGTGTTGACTTATTAAGTGTAATAATAAAAATATTTAGAAAGATCAAAAATCATTCCAAACTAAATTTCTCTAGAAACTGTTCCAGTTACCTACTTCAGAAAAAGCTGCAGTTTGGTACAATCAAACTCAGTGTTAAATTTAGTGGTGGAAGACTAAAGAAAATGCTGTTCTTTTGTTATGAAACTTCCTCTGTGGGATAGAACAGAACAGGAAAAGGTACAATAAAGTGCAGTAAGAGGGGACTGAAGGTATGCAACAGCTGCACTTGGAACAAGTGAACAGACAAGTGCTCTTCAGCCTGCAAAAATAAAAGCTTAAGTGTCATTATATGAAGATTTTAAAACTGCACATGGCATGAAGAAAGTGAACGAGAATCTGTATTCACTGTTTCTCACCGTAAGTTTCACCTGGCTAGTGCCACCTTGCCTGCACTAGCAAGTGGCAGGCTTAAAATAAATAACTACTTGTTCCATAAAAAGAGACCATCAAGTCAGATCCACACTATTTGAAACAGTAATAGCACAACAAGGCTTGTCCTGTTCATAAATTCTTCTCTAGGGCTGTTCTAGTGCATACAAGCTGAGTAGACCTTTAGCTGAACTTGATAAAATTGCTCCTATGTTAAGAAACACACACAATGCATGGAATAGAATTTACAGAATATGATAGTCCTAAAATTGAAAACTTTGGAAACAGTTACAACTGCCTACTGAAGAACAAGCGTCAAGAATTTAAGCAAGTGCCTAATGTTTGAGACCCTGTAGGCAACATATGTCTACGCACAGAATGTAATTAAAATTGTAATTAAGTGGTCATAGATTATAATTTTTTTTTTTTTTTAAATTTGTGAAGATATAATGGCATTCCGTGAGTGTCGTTCTACAAGAGAGAGAGATCAACTAGTGGCTGTGCACAGTAGGGGAGACCATGCATTGCACAGCTAGAGAGAAAGCTGGTTTAAGTATAATTCCCTAGCCCTCCTGGGAAACAGAACTGACCTATCTTGCCCTGTCATTTTATATTGCAAAGGCTTGTAGAGCACAGGACTGATGAGCCAGCTGGCTAGAAAAGGGATTATATAAGAAATCTGATAAATAAGAATGTAGCTAATTATCAAAACTGAAAAAAATCGTGTATACAGAAAAATAAGACATACTATTCGATGCATCTAAGCAGATGAAATGTACTTTTACTCAAATGATAGCATGTAATTATGTAAAAAAAGAGCATTAAAAAGAATGCACAACCAGGATTAAAAATACATTTTCTTGACATTTCTTCCTCATCAGTCATATCTCGCAATACCTCCAAGGCAGCAGGCTTATATAGGAATTTCTAGACTAAGGTACTTTTGTATATAATAAAAAAAAGAACAAAATGACATGCTCAATATCATACAGAGAATTTGAAGTAGTATTTAAGACAAGCACTTCACCCTTGATTAATGCTATTCTGCTTAGGGACACTATGTAGTGATACCAATAAAAAAAGAGCATTAGCTATTTGTTATTAAAGTATTGCTCTATAAACATAAAACTGCACACATACAGACAAAAAAGGAATCAATCACAAACACTTTCAGAGTAAGTCAATTTTGTCTGATTGTTCAATTGAACACAGAGAAAAACAGTCCTTAAACCTACATTTTGCTGTCCAAAGAGTCAGTACTTTGTATTATAAGCTATCTTAAAAGAAAAAATATGAAGAATTTCCATGTCTGAAATAATGTTTTATACTTTGGTGAAGGCCTCAGGCTACCACACACATGACAATCATTTGACTAATTATGTTTTCAGAGAGCTTTCTACTAAAAATAAAAGGCATTTTAAATATCACTTATAAGGCCAACATAATGGGTAACAGTTTTCTGTTCTGTGCAGCTCATAATTAACCTTTATAACCTCTATTGAGCAGTCACATTTACTAATACCATAAATGTCAGCTCACATATGGAAGGCTTTCCTACCAAAAAAAATGTTTTTAATAATTTTCCAAGTATCTTTTGATCTCATTCACTGTCAATTCTCTTTTTCTGACTAAGGTACAATTTCACATCCGTTAATATCATGGGAGAAAATAACGAAAGTAAGTATTTCTTACAAATGTAAATTTCTGGATATGTCAACTGAACAAATAAATTTTATGGGCTGTAAATTGTACTTAGATTTCTAAATGTTTACATGAGACAGACAGTAACCATTTCAAACACTAACTTTCCCAAGGCATCATCCACATCCCCTCGGCTTGGTTCCTGACCCCGTACTCGTCCACGACAAGTTAAAGGCATGAGTTCATCAGCTGGATACGCATGCTCCTGTAAGAGAAACAAAACAAGGCAATAAGTTAAAACTGTTACAGCCATTTCAGCAACTCTTCAGAGCCCGTTAAAAGGAAGCCAAATTGTGCCATACTTCAGAAAAACTCCATGACAATCACAGAACCTTTAAGGTGGGAAGGGACCTCTAAAGGTTATCTTGTCCAACCCCTCTACTCAAGCAAGGCCACCTAGACCCAGCTGCCCAGAACCATGTCCAGACAACTTTTGAGTATCTCTAATGAAGGAAACTCCACAACCTCTCTAGGCAACCTGTGCCAGTATTCTGTCACCTTCACAGTAAAAAAGTGTTTCCCGATGTTCAGAGAAACCCCCCATGTTTCAGTTTGTGCCCATTGCCTCTGGTCCTGTTATTGGGCACCTCTGAGAAAAGCCTGGCTCCATCTTCTTTACGTCCTCCCCTCAGGTATTCATCTACATTCATGAGATCCTCCTGAGCTTTCTCTGTGCCAGGCTGACCAGTCCCATCTCTTTCAGCCTTTCCCCACAGGAAAGATGCTGCATTATCTTTATGACCCTTTATTGGACTCTGTGCAGTATATCTCTCTTGTAGTGGGGAGGCCAGAACTGAACACAGTACTCCAGGTGTGGCATCACCAGTGCTGAGTAGAGGGGAAGGATCACCTCCCTCGACCTGCTGGCAATGTTTCGCCTAATGCAGCCCAGAATACCTTTAGCTGCCTTTGCCACAGGGCATGTTGCTGGCTCATAGTCAACTTGGAGTCCACCAGGACAGCCAGGTCTTTTTCTGCTGAGATGCTTTCCAGATGGGTGGCTGGAAATGATTAAATGTGAACAGAACAACAGGACCTCTTTCTCTCTAACCTCCCAGAGAAGTCTGGAACAAGTAATGCACATCCAACAAAAAAACCCAACACACCAATTAACTTAAATAGTTAATCGTGTGCTTTCTGCAACAAGGTGCATATGACACTTTCTATAATATTTTTGAGGCAGAAGTAATCATCTCAAAGATGAATTCAAAACCTAAAACTAATGCAAACATTATAAAGTGGTTGGTATTTCATGGAGACAACAGTGGGAATTAAGACTTTAAAGTGACTTTGGAAATATTTCCAAATGAACATAAGTGACTCAGGGTCACAATCGGTGACAGATAAGAGAACTCACTTAGAAGGTAAAATAAAAATTTGGCAAATCACTACACAAGGCATAGCAAAAGATAACATTCAGAAAAAAAAAAGCTTATCAAGATTGAGACTTTTACAAATATAGCTTTTTTTCAAGGGAGAGACTGCTGTATTTTTTTTAAGCAATGGTTACTTTCCATATTTCTAGAAAAAGCACTCTGCAAAGCATCCTGTATTGTAATATTATTTCTCATCAGTCAGTCAGAAATAACAGGAGTTGCATCACTGCCCAAGTCAAGCAGACTGAATAGAACGCCTGTTCCTATTCCCTCTCAAGTAAATGCAAGTTTTGCTGGTTTAAGCTAACACCAAAATAGGATATCCAATGAAATAGAAACAGATTTGAAATTCATCATCGTGTAATAGGAGAGGTTTACTGAAAAATTTTCAGAGAGGCCACTGACATTAGTAAAGATGAATCTTAAATATATCTACTTTCAACAAACATCCACAAAATTGCCACACCACTAGAAGCCAAATTCAAGTGATTTGGGATGGGGATGGAGCTTCTCTCTTTTGATTTCATCAGGAAACTGGCCATTGTACTGTACCATCCTATTTTACTTTTAGTGGAGAACTAACATGTGGCAAGATAAAAAAGTTCAACTACTGAATGTGTTTACTTACAGTTTCAGTGCAAAGTCTTCCCAAATATATGGAAGAAAAAAAAAAAAAAAAAGATCTACATTCAAACATGAAACAGAGGAAAAGAAGGAACAATCATCTATAAATAAACAGCTCTTACAGCAACTTCTTTTGAAAATGAAGTTTTGTTTCCCTGTCTACCACCCTCTCAAGAGTTTTAGTCTTTGCATGACTCCGTTCTCCTCAAGTTTAACTACGAAAGCCAGAATTCAGTCTTCACCAGCAAATGCTTCAGTCTTCACCAGCAAATGCTCTGACCACACAACCCAAGTCTTGGAAAGCAAATGCAGGGACTGTGAGAATGAAGACCTTAGGCCCACTGTAGGAGAGGATCAGGTTCGAGACCATCTTAAGAACCTGAACATGCACAAGTCCATGGGACCTGATGAAATCCATCCACGGGTCCTGAAGGAGCTGGCGAATGAAGTTGCTAAGCCACTGTCCATCATATTCGAAAAATCCTGGCAGTCAGGTGAAGTTCCCGATGACTGGAAGAAGGGTAATATAACCCCCATTTTCAAGAAGGGGAAGGTGGAAGACCCGGGGAACTACAGACCAGTCAGCCTCACCTCTGTGCCTGGCAAAATCTTGGAACAGTTTCTCCTGGAAAACATGCTAAGGCACATGAAAAACAACGAGGTGGTTGGTGACAGCCAACATGGTTTCACTAAGGGGAAATCCTGCCTGACCAATTTGGTGGCCTTCTATGATGGAGCCACGGAACTGATGGACAGCGGCAGAGCAGTTGATGTCATCTACCTGGACTTGTGCAAAGCATTCAACACTGTCCCACATGACATCCTTGTCTCTAAATTGGAGAGACATCAATTTGATAGATGGACCACTCAGTGGATAAAAAACTGGCTCGATGGCCGCACGCAAAGAGTTGTGGTAAATGGCTCGATGTCCAGTTGGAAAACTGTAACGAGTGGTGTCCCTCAGGGATCGGTGTTGGGACCGGTCCTGTTCAACATCTTTGTCAGTGACATGGACAGTGGGATTGAGTGCGCCCTCAGCAAGTTTGCCGATGACACCAAGCTGTGTGGTTCGCTTGATACGCTGGAGGGAAGGGATGCCATCCAGAGGGACCTTGACACGCTTGTGAGGTGGGCCGATGCCAACCTTATGAAGTTTAACCAAGCCAAGTGCAAGGTCCTACATCTGGGTCGGGGCAACCCCAGGCACTGCTACAGGCTGGGCAGAGAAGAGATTCAGAGCAGCCCTGCAGAAAAGGACTTGGGGGTGTTGGTTGACGAGAAGCTTAACATGAGCCGGCAGTGTGCGCTTGCAGCCCAGAAAGCCAACCGCATCCTGGGCTGCATCAAAAGAAGCGTGGCCAGCAGGTCGAAGGAGGTGATCCTGCCCCTCTACTCTGCTCTTGTGAGACCCCACTTGGAGTACTGCGTACAGTTCTGGTGTCCTCAACATAAAAAGGACATGGAGCTGTTGGAGCGAGTCCAGAGGAGGGCCACGAGGATGATAAGAGGGCTGGAGCACCTCCCATATGAAGACAGGCTGAGAAAGTTGGGGCTGTTCAGCCTGGAGAAGAGAAGGCTGCGTGGTGACCTCATAGCAGCCTTCCAGTATCTGAAGGGGGTCTACAAGGATGCTGGGGAGGGACTCTTCCTTAGGGACTGTAGTGGTAGGACAAGGGGTAATGGGTTCAAACTTAAACAGGGGAAGTTTAGATTAGATATAAGGAAGAAGTTCTTTACAGTGAGGGTGGTGAAGCACTGGAATGGGTTGCCCAGGGAGGTTGTGGATGCTCCATCCCTGGCGGTGTTCAAGGCCAGGTTGGACAGAGCCTTGAGCCACGTGGTTTAGGGCAAGGTGTCCCTGCCCATGGCAGGGGGGTTGGAACTAGATGATCTTAAGGTCCTTTCCAACCCTTACGATTCTATGATTCTATGATTCTATGATTCTATGAATCAAGATCATTTTAATATGGCTCAGATGTTTCTGAGCATCTGTGCAGTGTATTCAGAAAAACAGACTTAAACAGTACACAAGAAAAGCAATGTCAAAATCAGTATCTCTGGCTTAAATAATGGAGAAAAAAAGTGATAAAAATTCTGGAAAAAACCGCCTTCTAGTCTTACAAAATCATAAGGAACTAGAAGCATTTTGAAAAATAGAAGTTCACTTATTCTCTGTCTAGAATACGAAAGCTACTGGGTCAAGTGACTTCCCAAATTGCAACTTTTCCCCTTCCAAGTAAGCTCAAAGGAAGGTAACAAGACATAGAACATGATACAAATGTTTCAATAAACATACTTCTGGAAAATATTATAAAATGCAGCTAAACACATACTCTGGAATTTCTACACATTCTGACCAACAGATGATCCTATTGCCTGACGTTGGAGCTGTAAAGTCAGGGCAGAACAGTACTTGATTAATGAAAAAAGACACAAGGCTAACAGTGCTGTAAACCAAAAAATACCTACTGGTGCCAAGTGACTGACATTTTCACATATTCTTTCTGACAGTCAAGAAGAAAAGAATTCTGATTATTACACATGTTGCTGAAGGAATGGAAAAAATAAAAACCAACCCACCACCAAAAAAAAAGGAGCTTTTTACTCAAAGCTCCTGTTAACAACTGAAAATAAGACAAGGGAGTTTCCCCCTTGCACACAAACATGAATTTTCAGACTTCTTAATACAAAAGTCTAAACCACATATTAATAGAAACAGAAAATCAAAACCCTTCAGGTGGTTGTTTCAAAAGCAGCTGCAAAAATACTTCATTTTCCTCCTGTCAGAATCAAGTCTGATACTCTAACCTTTTTTTCAACTTTAAACAAACAAATCATATTTCTCTGTTTGTTTAGTGCTCTAGCATACGTGGCAAGCAAATATCCTTTTGGCTTCGAAGTTTCCAGGATAGCTGAGGTCATTCTTCTCTTTCATCCAGAATTTTCTTGCTTCAGGTGTAGCAAGACACCTGCTAGTTTCCAATTCATCACACAGTGAGCACAGGTCCTTTCTACCAGGATATAAGATTTTACCCAATTTTGCCAAAGATGTAACAGTTTTTCCTTCAGAATGCCATGGGAAACACAAGCCAAGTGTTTTTCATGGAACCAGGTCCTAAGTAACAAGTTACAAATTATCACCAAAAAGGCTCATGTTTGTTAAACTGCTAAGGTGTCAAAAGCAAGAACTAATATTAAAAAGAATAACTACACATTCTTCAAAAATACCCTTGGTTGGCTTTCTATCCATTCTAGAGTTCTATAACTCTCCCATAATGTATAAGCTTGTAACTCACAAGCTTTTTAAAGTATTAAACCATAATACAGAAACTGGGATTTGTAGCAAGATACGGTCAGAGACAGCGGTTTGTCCTGCAGGAACTGGTGCCATTTAAAAAAAAAAGAGCCACAAAGAATGTACAGAAAGTTTGTTAATGGAAACTCAGTAAGAATGCATCTTTTATATTTATCTTAATCACATTCACAGTTTATCCTCAGAAGTGTCGTACTTACAGTATATTTGAAAGTAATTATTACTTGAGGAAAGTCAGTCCACTCTAACAAACTCTTTATTCTTAAACATATCTAAACTAAGCTAATGTATTTCAAGGCTGATTAGAGTGCAGAATGGCTCACGTATCCAGAACACAAAGATACCTGCACAGAAAATCACAAGTCATATTAAAAGAAACCATAGTAAGCATGGTTCAGTCATATGATGGTCACATACTCAGAAGAGGCTAGAATGTGTAGATATGAAGCTAGATCCCCTCTTTGTTCTACAAACAGTATTTGTTTGTAAAAGAGCTACCAAACTGCATCTACCATACCTTACCGCAAAAGGAATATTGTACGTATTTTTTTACCTACAAAGTAAGATCAATTTCTGCTCTCCAGAATCTGACGACTACAGACAGCTCTTCTTGAGCTTCCTTTTCCTAGTATTTTTAGGAGTCTGGAATTTCAGTACAAATACTTTACTAAAATTAAAACTGTTCATAGCTTGATGTGAGATATACTGGTTTGAGAAACATCAGGCACAGATTAATAATTCCTAGCTACCATTCTGAAAGCCTTCATAACCTTCCTGACACTGCTCTTTCTGAAAGTAACATTTCTTCATTTACTTTTAAAGGCAATACAGGTGCTCTTACTAATTTAGCTTTGTTTCTGTCCCTACCTCCCTGATATTTCTCTAGAACATCTGGGCTGTATCAAAAGGAGTGTGACCAGCAGGTCACAGGCTCCTCTATTCTGCTCTCATGAGACCCCACTTGGAGTATTGTGTACAGTTCTGGTGTCCTCAACATAAAAAGGACATGGAGCTGTTGGAGCAAGTTCAGAGGAGGGCCACGAGGATGATAAGAGGGCTGGAGCACCTCCCGTGTGAAGACGGTCTGAGAGAGTTGGGGCTGTTCAGCCTGGAGAAGAGAAGGCTGCGTGGAGACCTCATAGCAGCCTTCCAGTATCTGAAGGGAGCCTACAAGGATGCTGGAGAGGGGCTCTTCATCAGGGACTGTAGCAACAGGATAAAGGGTAATGGGTTTAAACTTAAACAGGGGAAGTTCAGGTTAGATATAAGGAAGTTCTTTACTGTGGGGGAGGTGAGGCGCTGGAACAGGTTGCCCAAGGAAGTTGTGAATGCTCCATCCCTGGCAGTGTTCAAGGCCAGGTTGGACAGAGCCTTGGGTGACACGTTCTAGTGTGAGGCATCCCTGCCCATGGCAGGGGAGTTGGAACTCGATGATCTTAAAGTCCTTTCTAACCTGAACCATTCTATGATTCTATGATATTGTAGGTTGCTTCCTCTCCCACGTCAGCAATAACAACTCTGAAAAAATTAAACCAACAAGTATTTTACTTACCATATAATTGCTATATGCATGATCAAACATTTCAAGCACTTGGTTTCTAAAAAAAGAAACAGGGAAAAGCATTAGTGGTCTGCCTCACAATGGCCTTTAACTCACCATCTTAGAATAGCAAGATGTATTACACTTTAATATCTGAGTATCAGTAACAGGTCCTCTACTAATGTACTCTACTCAAGTAAATGAAATATAGCAGAGTAATTTTTCCTAATTTGTCTACTTTCCTTCACTGCAGAAAGACTATTTCTTCACCTAACATGAAATTAAGCATTTGAGGATCTCTTTCAACGTCTTGTGCTTCCCCTTAAATATCTGTAGATGTCACCCACACATTAAAGCTAGAGATGGGACCCATTCCATGCTCAGCAAAAACTAGCAAACAGAATTATATTCTGCTTATAATCACCAATACTAAAACCTACTGACACAGCATAAATTCCTGTCCATGATTCAGAAAAGGACCATAAGTTATGAGGTACACCTCTTCCTTGCATTAGAAGTCTTGGCAAGCAAATACTAAAGAAAACCCTTGAAGATACATTTATTTTACATGTTTGAAAAGCTGTCAGTGTGAGAAACACTACTATATAAAAAAGCACTGGGTTTTTTTTGAGACAGTACCACTTCCAATTGTTCCTAACTGTTTTACTGAGGAGCCCTGCAAGGCAAAAGAGCATGCTAATTTCTAAGCTACCAATAACATAATTCACAATCTCTGCTGACAAGACTGAACATAAAAGAGACAAGAACACTACAATTATACTCTAAATATCTGATTTAGTTCAGTGACTTGGAAATTGAAGTTGTTTTAACTCATCAAATGCTTTAAGTCATCAAAAGAGCAGAGTATAATGCTTTTTTCAGGTACTTCACAGACTATATCCAGTCTGCAGTTCTAGGGTGCATTTCAGCAGACAAAACCCCAGCGTCTGGCACACAGGTGCCACATCCAGATGAACTAAGCATACAATGCTGTTCAGTGATGCCGCATGCAAAAAGCTTCTTAAAACTTTTATTTCTGTACACACAACTTACATCTACAGGGCATTTTCTGAAATAATTTCTGCGACTGTCATTAAATAAATACACAAATAACCTGCCGTTATTCAGAAATGATCCAGCTCAGTCCCTCAAATACAAACTGTGGCAAGACATTACTTGCCTATGCCTGGGCATCAGATGATGCAGTGACTGCAAGTTATGAACACAAAAACTTTAAAACCAACTGGTGAATGAAATTTAAACATACAAAACACTATACACACAAAGTACTCTGAGAACCCAAGATGGAAAACCTCAGTAACTGTAAACATTATCAAAGTTAAATACCAACTTATATCTAGCGATTAACAACCATGAAAGTATCCGGAGTGTTTCTCCAGCAGACTTTTTGCACAATTATTCCATGCAACTGATCAGTAGATGGGAGGAGGAGGATGATGAAACTGCCCTAATATTCTAAGATTGTCGTATGCTTGATTACATATTTGTCTAAAAAACCCTACTCCATGCAGTGCAATACATTGCAACCTATATTGTAGTCTTTGTCCTTCAACTAAAAACTATACTAAAAGAGAATCTGTACATGCACAGGGGACCAAAATAGTCTACCTTATATATAGCAACTAAGCAAGAACACATGTAAACATTTACCTTTTTTATGACTCCCAAACACTCACTTGCTACAGAGGCAAAGCCATAATTAGACCAACTGACTATGGATTTAGATTTACCTTTGATCACTTTTACCTATAATTACACGCAACCACTGGCTACAATCTTCAAGACAGCAGCTCTCAAGCCTATGGCAGAAGGGTCTGACCGACACACAGCAGAGACGATGAGGGGGCTGCCTGCCCCAAAGAGCCGTGGTGACCTGACTCTAAACACTAGCCCGGCTCTGGGATACACACCTCAAACACTGACGGGAGACAGAAACCCCTCGTCTCGTAGAGTCCTCAGTGCGAGTGAAAAAGGAACAGCAGAAGCATTATCTAGCGAGGGGTACAGCCGCACTCGCCGAGCCCAACCCCCGGAGGTAGCGCAGATCCCCCTACCCCAGCATAGCTCCTGGCCCCGCCGGCCTCTGCCCCCGCCTATCTGGCAACCCCGAGGGAGACCCGGCGCCGCCGTCCTTCCCCAACCCCTGCTCCCGGCCCGGCCCCCCGCGGCGGCGCTCACCCCAACTGGCGCTTCTCCTCCTTGCTCATGGCCCCGGCGCCCGGGGCGGCCGCCAGCACGGATGAGGCGGAGAGCAGGCCAAGGGCCAGGAGCTTCCACGGCCTCCTCCAGCGGGGCCCCCGGTCGTCGTCTCCTCCGCCGCCGCCCCCCTGGCAGCCCGCAGCTCGGCTCATGGCCGCGGCCGCCTGCCCGCTGCCGCTAGGCCCGGCTCCGGCCCATCTCGCCCGCTGCCCGCCCCTCGCGGCACGGCAGCCGCGGCTCCCAGCGCCGACGCGCAGGCGGAAGGGACCGGCCCTCCGCTTTCCTGTGGCGTAGCCAAGGAAACCGCCTCACTCTGCCACTTCCTGGTCGCCCCGCACGCACCAATAGAAACGGGATCAGGAACGCCGCGAAGCGGGAGGGCGCGCGGGCCACGTGACGGCAGAGGCACGCCGGGGGAGCGGGCGACGTGGACAAAAGGAGGGGCGGGCAGGGCGGGGGCAGCGCCGGACTGCAACTCCCGGCATGCACCGCCGCGGCCGCAGCGGGCCCTGCGCGCGGGGGGGCCGAGCGGCTCAGCCGGGCCACGGGGAGCGCGATACAACCGGCCTCCGTCGCTCGGCCCCGGCAAGCCGCCCGGGTGCGTGGTTTTAGTACACCCGTCCCCCCGTTAAATTATCACACACAAAACTAACCTCCCAGCGGTGGAAGGGAAGAGCTTTTATTTTCATGACAAGCGTTTTTACACTTTTATAAGCAAGATAAAATGTGTTTCACATCCTGTCATTTAGAACGGGCAATCCCATGAAATAAAACAGCGCTAACACTCCCCCCGGCCACTCCCTTCAAGGCACCCTGGTGTTCCTAACCCTCAACCTTCCACGCGGGGAAAGGTGATTTATTATTGTTCCTAGTTTACAAGTGAAATAATTCATTATGAGTAAGTGTAGGAAATTCCAAGAACGTGACAAAAATTACTGAATGGATGGATTATTGTAATTTTTGATCAGTGGTCCAACATTATCTTGTGTATTGCTAACCCCTAAATCGCTGTCACCTCCACCCAAGTCTGTTTAAAGACAGGAGAAATGCTACTCCACCCATTTGCAAACATCCAAATGTACAGAAAATGTCCACAAAGTCAGAGATTCAGTCCCCTAGCCATGAGGAACTTCAATTTAAATTGCAGAACAAGGTGATGTACAGGCTGAATCTTCCCTGCTCTTTTCCACCCTCCTTGAGAAAAACAAATAATGCTGAGCACCTGTATTCAACAGCTCAATTCTTTAGTATTACAGGAAAATATTATCCAGATCTAAGTCTGCCATAGAAATAACTGAAAAATTACTAGGAGGAAATGCTTATGCTAAATACTTTCTGTGCAGATGTATCTTAATTCATATTAGCTTTAAACAGCTCTTGCAGCAGACAGCAGCCTTTTTCGCAGAGTTGCTGTCTTGCTAGTCCTCCTTCATACAACACCATATGAAAACCAGTCATGTCCCCTAATTTATCATGGCTAAGAGACACTGCTGCTGCTTAACTATAAAACACGTTATAAATTTGAAGTCACTTAACATTCAGTACCAATTAGAAATAGCTAATGATTTGTAAAAACAAAGTGGCTTACAGTGAAATTAATGATTTGTTAAAAAATGGCTGACAGTGGTTTGTGTGTTTACAAATTAGTATTTTTGCATGAAATATAAGGAGGAAATGAGCCAAAGTACTTTTGCAAGGAAAACTTCTGTGACCTTAATGTTTCTATACCTCAGTATGGCTTCTAGAACAAATAGTTGCATTCATTTTACAATAGTGATATTGTAGTTGATCCGGTTACTCAACAATGATGTTCCTTGCTTATGCAGTAATATTTGCCTGTTCCTATAGTGTCAATTCTCTGTTAGTATTATAGCATATTTTGATAGTATTAAATAATAGACTCTGCAGAGTTTGTTGAAGTTAAATGCCAACAAGTATTATGCTCTCAGTAATTTATTCTTTCTTCCCATGTCTTTATGGGCATAAATCCTGCACCCCATACTGTATTTATCATTAATCATTTATCATTAATCTTTGCTGTCCTGTACTGTATTATATTTATTCAGAAACAGTCTGAAACACCAGACAAATATTTTAAGGTGCTTTAAACTGATCTCTAACGTGAGGCCTTGAAATCTAAAGCCCAGTTTACTAAAATACTGGTTTTCATTTCCAAGCTTTTATATGCTGTAAATATGCAGATAATGCATATAAGCAACTCTGTGGATAGATTTGATATGGATGATAATACGCCACGTATGAAAGCAATAGGTCTCATTTTAATAACTGCTTTTGAAATGTGATTCTGCCCTCCAAAGTCTAAGCACATGTGAATAACTCTTGGCTGCTCTTTGCTTAACATCTGTATTAGAAATTCTATGCAATGATTATGGTATTTCACAATTATTGCAATTTATTACATAATTTCTGCACCTCGAAAGGCCTACAGAACTGGGTAACTCAGTAAGAATGGGAATGGCAGAACTATTAATATTCTGTATTAGATAGCCATAAGTGAATATATTTTGTGGTGGGAAGTAAAACAGAAAGATGCTGTCTAATAGTTATAGTTACTGTAAACATTCTCATCTTCCCTTCCATAAAATTAGACAAAATAAAGTAGCCGTAAAGTGCTCTGGAAGGCTAAATAACCCAGAAGTGCACAGTGGGACTGAGAAACCTGCTCCCATATTTTCCCCATTTTAAATATAGCAATAAGGGGGGGGGGGGGGGATTAAAATCAGAACACTTGCTTATCTTAATTATTTTAAAGTTTTGGTGGATATTAAAGGAATCATTTTGCAGATTGCATAGCGTGTGGTGTTTGAGCAA
Organism: Strigops habroptila; assembly: GCF_004027225.2. NCBI lineage: Eukaryota > Metazoa > Chordata > Aves > Psittaciformes > Psittacidae > Strigops > Strigops habroptila. The sequence continues at coordinate 38,894,329 of NC_044284.2, read as the reverse complement.
CTTCCTAAATTAACTATTTGGTTCTGTTTAACTACTAAAGGTTTTATTTATTTCCCATATACTGCATGCAAATACTAAAAGCATCCTTGAATAGCAATGTATGTACCAACCACCTAAGAATCATAGCAGTATTTGTCAAACCCATGCATTTAAAAACCAGGAGCCACTCCCCTGCTAAAAAACTAAGAACAGTTAAGTTGTTAAAATAACTTTATAGTTGGGGGTGAGTTGCTTTTGTAGCATTCAGCGGTCATATTTTCAGACTTTTTCTATAACCATAAAAGGTAGCAAATTTTGAATGAATGATGAGGTTCCCAACAGCAACCTCGTTTTAAACACTGAGGGCTTTTACCGAAAAGAAACCTATCACCCATCACACAGGAAGGGTTCTGTGCTAAAACTGCAAGAGCTGATAGAACCACAACAAAGCCCATTTCCTCTAGCCCTGACCCAAAGTAAGTAGTCACAATTAAACAGTAAATAAATCCTGGAGTAAATAAATCCTGCAGGGATGGGCTGAAAAACACTTCTTATTCTTCAGAGTTTTGCTGTGCATAACTATCATCTCCTCTGTTTTCTTCTGTGAAAGTAGCTTTTACTTCTGTGCTTTTTATTTCCGTGTGTGATGATTCATCTCCTGGCTTCCCTTCGCTCTCACCAGCCTCTGTATTTCCTGTGACCTCTATGGCACTAACCTCACCCTGCTCCAGCACCAAAGAAACTGGTGTATCTAGCAGTCCTGTTCTTGGGTTTTCTGTATCCAAAATGGGCTCTTGTGTTGTGTCTGCATTTTCAGAAGGATTATGAAAAAAAGTTTCAGTCTCCACCGGGATGGCATGGCTATTCCCTACTCTTCCCTCCTCCCCATCTAGTCTTTTGTCTTTAGACACACTTTCAGTGTGTTCCTCTGGCTCCAATCTATCACTTTCGCAGCTTCCCACGCCTGTGTACCAAACACTTTGTTTGATCTCCACCTCTGCCTTTGTCTCCTGAGGCGTGTCTGAGCTTTCCACCAGCCATTCTGCTTGTGCCGTATTGCAGGCCCCCTTGGACACATTCTTTAAATTCATACCATCTGTCCCCAGACTAGATGAAGATGGTCGGTCCTCCTTGAACTCTGCACATTCTGCTGCATCTTTATTCATCATCATCTGGCTCACTTGAATTTCTGCTGCAGCCATTTTGCTCAACTCGTTATTCCCTTCATTGTGCTCTTGCAACTTTAATATCTCACCTTCACAACTCTCCTTTATGTTCTCAGCTGGAGTGTCTGCTGGTATCTCAACTGTAACCATCAGCAAACTCCTTATCTCGTTCACGTCATCAGGGGATTTAAAACTCTTTTCTTCTGACTTGCTTTCTTTTTCAGACCCTCCTTTCCCTGCGTTTTCATCCTGGGAAATAACCCTTGTCTCAGTACTCACTCCTTGGCCATTGCTTTCTTTTTTACTATCCTCTTCAAATCCTGTTCCTATAGCATTTTCACTCTGAGGTGATTTTTCTATAATTTCTTTTTCTACCTTCATTTTCTTTTCAGCATCCCCTAAAATCTCTGCTTCTGCTACATTATCACGTGGGGAAGTCAGCTCTATCTCAGAAACTTCTTCCTGTGCTTTGCTTTCTTTTTCTGTGCTACCGACAAACACAGCATCCATTGCCGCTTGACCCTCAGAAGTTACCTTTTCTTTCACTGCTCCTTCATGTACCTTAAGTTCTTTTTTAGGGCTGGCTCCAAGACCTTTTACTTCAGTTTCAGTCCCAGAAGCTACTTTTTCCTCCACAGCTTCTTGTTGTGTCTTAAGCTCTTTCTCACTGTCCACTACACACTTTGCTTTCACTGTGTCTTCGTTCTCCAAAGTGCGTTTTTCCTTTACAACTTCTTGTTTTGTAAGGGTAGCTGAAAGGGACTCCTGGTTTTGGCCAATGTCTGTATGGAACACTTCTTCACTTTTGCTTGCCTGATCACTAGCTGTTTTAACAGAAGCGACTGCCTCTTTGTCTGATGACTTTCTATCATCACCATCCTTCTCCCAAGAAATTTTTCCTGTCACAATGAGCGTTTCATCACTTTGAGTTTCAGTGTCTGACATCTCAGCTCGGGTGGTGGAAGGCTTCTTCGCAGGAGTGGTTTGTGCTGATCCTGAAGGGGTCTTCAGGTCTGTTAAGCTGGACACGCTTTCACAGGGCAAATTCAAGTTATCTTCAAAGAGGTTGTGCTTCTTCATAATGGCAGCTTCTTTTATCACTAGGCAAAACAGATCAAACTGTTTTCAAAAGACTGACAGAGGTACATTGAAGAAGGTACAGTGTTTTCCAAAGTTTCTAATGTTGTACATTTTGATATTACAGACAACACTAGTTTTCATTTTCAACTTGCTTTTAGTTTACATTTCTTTTGGGGTGTGGGCAGGGATTTTGTCTGTTTTGAATAATAGAACTTCAGTATTGACGTAAGCATTGCTGTAATAGAAAACTACCAGAGGAACCCACAATGCACAAAGATAATGTTTCAATGCATATTACAAGAATATATGAATAAAAGTGTGTTCTTTACATTTTATTATTACACTCATATTTTTAAACAGGAGTGCCAAAGAGGGTCTATTAAAATTTACCATGCGATACATATGCTTGTCTTTTGTCTAGGGTATAGACAGGCAGATCCAGAGAGATCCAAGTATTTTATGTATCTATACATGCCATCAAGAATAATTTAGTTTTCTGACACAAAAGCAGAGAGATCTGCAGGGAACACTGCACTGGCATCACTGATGTGCTGGAAACTGCATCCTGCAGTACATTTCATTTGAGGAAATCAAGTTTTGCTGCCATTAGATATCACCAAGTCTTTGCAAATGAGATCATAATTTCACTCCTTGGCCCAGGAAATCAAGATGAAATGAAGTTGGTATAATTACATTTTGTTAGAAATAGGCTTGTGCCAAGCTATCACTTTGAATTTCCCAGGTTTAGTAAAGTTGCCCCATAATTCAGATTTTAGGGCTTGCCACACATTTTGAGCAAGCTAAATGAAAACACTGTAGCATCGTAACCAACAGTCTTCAGGAAAGTGGGACCTGGGACTGAAACAGCCAGGTTAGGGCTCAGGGAAGCTCCGAGGCAAGAGCTCATGGGCCAGCGGTTGAAATGTTGTTACTGTCACCTCAATAAAGTTCTCACCTTTCAGGGTTTCTTCAAGCAGTGTCTGATATAAAATCTCTTCATACACATTTTCTACTTGGATCATGCTAGTGTAATCAGCAAAAATGAACTGCTCATATTTCTGCAGCTCCTGTGCAGACAGAGAAGGAACAGATATATAAAAATGAGAGATTCTGAAAGTCCTGGTTCAACATAGCACCTTGGAGATGCTTTCTAGCAGGTCTTGCAATGCTCCTTGATGGCTCTTGAGATGAACTATTCGAACTATAACTAAATGAATTATGTATGTTCACAATTTATTATGCATTTATCAAGCAGTATTCTTGCACAATAATTACATTTAAAAGCAGTATAGATCACCACCATCTGCACTATAATAAACAATTCTGAAATAAATAGCTAGTGAGGAAATGCCTCACTGTTTGCCCAAGGAGGCAAATCCACAGTGAGCATGGGAGATACAGGGTTTGATTTTGTTTTTCTAATAGGTGTGTAACATTTTAGCTTACTGATTTATATGCAATAGCCTGTCTAGACAATAACTGAGTCATTATCACTAAGCAGCTGCTGGTTGTCTATAAAAAGTAAATAAAGTGACCTCTGCCTGCTTCTAGAAAAGGTGCTTACATGAAAACATCTGGAGGTTTCCAAGTAAGAGGTCAAGACCTGACTGGGCATGTCAACTGTCCCACACATTTGTTTCTAGAGCTGGCTGCTCATTTTTGCAGAGGCATAAACACAACTGTCAGAAATTAAACAGAAAGGGCTTGTGGGAAGTTTGCACCACGACTGCTTCCTTCATCCTGTATGTCAGAGACATGATGTGGGACTCCACCCTCTCTACATATATTCAAGGTGATGAAATGCTTGCCCTTGTGTGAAGACAGTGCTGACACTCTACAAGAGACTATTATTTTGGGGATAGTAAAGAAAGTAGAGTGACATAGAGAAGAGAGTGATTTTAAACACATTTTTGAAAGTTGCAAGTTTTAGTAATCTATACTTAAAGACTCACAAGCATAACTTGGGAAAATACTTGATTTTGAAACTGAAACAAGCTGGAGAACATCAGCAAGAGCAGCATAGCCTGTGGGAACTGATGAACATCAAGGGAAACAAAAGGGCAGAGAGGCTAGGATGGCTTAGGGCAGTCATCTTTAGCAGGTACAGTGAAAAAGCAAGAGAATAGGCATGGGCTTCACGAAAGGCACAGACTATTTATTTTGAATCAAGGTGAACAGCATTCCAACACGCTTCTGATGCAGCCATACTGATAACATCTCCACGAAACTCTGGAAGCCGCATTTGCTGAGTACTAACCTACCCATATCATTAAGGACAACAGAGATAATCTCTGTATGTTTGTTTCCTGATTGTTGATGCAATTACTTCCATTTAAAATCACCGACAGCAAGCGCAAGGCCTGCCTGAGTGCTGCTCCTGCTGCCCAAGCAGGCATTTGGCTTTGAAGGAGGTGGTCAGCAGAGGCTCTGTATGGTCACAGCCGTGCCTCAGAGAGTGCTGCTGAAGACGGAAGTGCCCTCTCAGGCCGAATTTTTGCCTGCAGCAGGGCTGCTGAACACAAAGACAAGGTCATAACCCACAATTGGAACTGTCAAGAGGAGTCCAGTTTGAGAGGACTTCAAACCTCTAGGGAAGAAATGAAATAGGGATGGGCAAAGGTCTGCAACTATCTCTGAGAAAGCAAGCTGTATCTACAGCTTCCCTGTTTCCTGAAATCTTCCTTATGCTTCCTGAAATCTTCTACCCAATCCATGAACTGGCAAATCTAAGTATCACTTGTTCCAGCAGGCAGCCAATCTGCGCAACTGTCCAAGAGAAAACAGCCTTATAGGGTTGAGGATTTACTGCCAACGTGTTAATCCTTCCCTGCCTTTTATTATGTTTTTTTATAATCATAGAAACCTACTGGTTTGCACACTGAAGCCAGTGTCTTCTGCATTGTGGGCAAAGTAATCTGTACCAGTGCTTCTTGAAATATCTTCTTCCGGATAGTGCTGCTGTCATAATCATATTGCTGTCAAAACAGTCAAAAAGAGAAACAAGCCCAAACATGTTTGGGGTTATTAATCATTCATAAGAGGAACTGGTTCTTGTTATCCTGTAACTGGTGATGTGTGAATTCCAAAGGATACCATATCATGGGTGCACTCTGGGGTTTGAATTTCTATGCAGGATATTCCAGGTTTTAAAAAAATACTCTAAAATCTAGTTTTCTTGGATCTCTTTCCCTTCCAGAAACAGCCCCCTGATTCTTCTCTCCAGGTATTTCAGCACTGCCTCTTCCGAGAGTAACGAGTTCTAGGGGCTAATTATAAAGCTAATAAAAATTATTTACCCAGATCCACAGCATCATGTCCATCTGATTTAATTGCAATGAAAGGCACTGCACATGTAAATACTTTCACAAGTGTCTGTCCAGAACTAGGTTTTACCCCCAAATGCTAATTGCCACCAAATCAGTATTTCCAGCTGGATGGTAAGAGGTGTCCTCTTTCAAATACTGAGATAAATTAATATAAAATATATTTTCCATTTCTGAAAAGGCAGATCCCAAGGTTTTCCTGTGCAAATGCTGCTATATTACGTTTACCTTCAGTACTCTCAGCTTGACTTTTTCAATGGTGGTTGCAACTTTCGCTGAGTCTGCCTGACGACTTGGAGAGAACAACTGCTCAAAAGTATAAACTGCATTTTCCATCAGCTAAAAACAATAATAAGGAAAAAACCCAAACCAACTGTTAAAGACGAGTAACATAAAATTGTACTCTTGAGAGGGTGAAACAGAAAAAGAATAACAGGCCTAAAATAAATAAATATTTCAATTATTTTAAATGATTGTAGAAGGGGAAGAAAAAACATACACAGAAATCTTGCCATAAAGAAAATTTAGCTTTGGTATCATTATTAAACTACCATAGCTTTCCTGTAGATTTAATCTCATGTCACTATCCAAACTGACAGTCACAAAGACAAAAAGTAGAATCAATCATCTATATATATATAAAGGCCATAGACAAAACTCATTATCCCTAATAAGATGATTCCCACTGACTCCTATCAGATTCTAATGGTCTTAATCATAAATACTGCAGAAATTTTTTTTTAAAGGTAACTATTCAGTAGCTTTCCTTATGATACAAATAATTATCAGCAAAAATTGCAGAGAGTGAAGTAATTTCTCACGGAATTATGTTAGGTAGGCTGGCATTTGTCATATTTTCAGGTTATTCACAGATTCATTAAAAATATTAAACCCACTATTCTGAAAATGTATTTCAGAAAAACACTTCTGCAAGTGTTAATTACTTCTACTTAATAAGGTTTTGCCTTTTTTAGCTGAGTGTTTTCATTCAAATTTTAATATATTCTGATTGAAGTAGTACAGGGATATCCACAGGGAGGCTGTCCGTACAGCTGGGTATTCCTTTGCATCACATGGGGCCACCTCAGTCAACATACATAGTCAGCCATATATAATATAGGACTTCTTGTAGTTTGTAAATTAATATGTACACACTTAGGGATAAGACATGCTTTTAATTCCTCCTTGGCTAGTAAATCTTTGTGAATGAAAATACACAGTGACAAATGTTGAAGACCAGTTTTTATAACTGACTTTGTAGATAATGTAGGATTGGACTATACAGGCTGTATAATGCAGAAGGTGGAGATTTATTTAATGTGCATCAGAAGGCTGTACTGTAAGTGCTCATGCACTGCAAAACCTTGGATACAAGAAAAAGACAGGATCAGTGTAGAGTTAAGTCTGAGGCTAATTAAAAGATTAACTACTCATTTCTTATCTCAATTTTTATTTGAAGCAAATGATAAATTGGTGTAATTCTGGTGAAGTCACTGAAGCTGCTTTATTTATGCCAGTTGAGCACTGTGCTCCCAAATTTCTTAAAATTGGCCACTAGAGGATGCCAAGCTTCCAAGCCAAGGAATTCTGCTCCAGCCTCCACCCAAGCCAAATGTTTCTTTTACGTTAAGACTACGCGAGCATAGACATATCTGACCTTACTCGTTAATAAAATAAATGACCGTGAATACAAAGTGAAACTACTTGCTATTTTTCTGAGAAAAATACCAGCCTTCTAAAAAGAGAAGCAATAACAGCATTTTTAGATAGAAGTCTTTTAAAGAGAGAAGCATTAACAGTATTTTTAGAACAACTTGTTCTTTAATTTAACTTCTTTATTGTGAATTTTGATTCATGTTCTGTTCAGAAAAAAACACCACATGGTTTGTATGGGATCTATTTTTTGTCTACTTCTTTATCTTGACTCATAGCCTTCACTTACTGAAAGACATTTTATTTGGCAGCATTTCGGAATGGTCCCCCTGAAAGACCCAGACGTGAAATCAGAATTTTATTTCTAAGTAATTCTTTGGCTGCTGATCATGGCTGTACTTAGAAGATCTGCTTTTAGGAAAACCCTGTCCCAGCACTGTGCTAGAGATTTCCTTTCCATATTCAGAACTCCCATTCCATAGAACTGGACCAGCTCCATCTCATAAGATCACCAACTAGATTATTTAGTTCTCAACTGCATATTAAAATCACAGGATTCAACTTAGAGCTAGAAGGCCAAATCTGTCTTGTGATCTGGCAATCAAAAGAAGTCTACTAGCCAGCTCTTAATAGATTTCTGGCCAGGCATCCAGAAGAAATAAATCCAAAGCAAAGATGTAGCCTGTACCAATACACACTAGAGGGGGAAAAGAGGAGTTCATTTTCTATCTGAAATGATGTAGACACTTCAACTATTCCAATGAGAAGTGAAGTTTGTTTAAAGCACCTACATGCAGCTACATCCTGAGATGTCATCTGTGTCCAAGTAATTGCCAGTTTCTAATATTAATTGCCTTACTTTATATTAATGAGAAAATAAACTACCAAGGAAGAGACATTCCATTTTGGCAAAATATATTTAAGTCCCTTCCTGAATCCTTGAGAATGGAAATCAGGTAGATTTTAACACTCCACTGGTTACAAGCACAACTTTCTTGGGTACTGAGAATTCAGAACGTGAAAGAGCAGGAGAAGAGACAATCCAAAAACTTTTGTGCCTTGCTGAAAGACACACATGCATCCTCACAAATGTAAATGTCAAACAGCTTCTAGCTGTGATTTTCTTAGGTTTTGTTATCTGTACTTTGATCAAGAGATATTCTGGGACTCTTGCACAGCTTTTTATCAAGATTACTTTGAAGCACGTTAGAAGGGCACAACTAACCTGTTCTCCCAGGAGGAAAAACTGGATGTTACAGTACCTCTTGCATGAAGTTCTGTGTCCTTTGAATCACAAAATCAATGTGATAGACCTTGAAGCGACTCTTGAGGTCTTGAAGCAGCTCCTGAAGGAGATTAACTTTCAGATAGCAGGGCTCCATTTTCACAGAGTTGAATGGCAGGTTCATAAGCTGATCCATGTTCTGCATTCCAGTGGAGGAAGAACAGGTTTCCAGAGAAAGCCACCAGAGGTGAATTTTTAAAAGAGAATTTAACAGCGGCCCTAAACCAAATTCTGATATCTGTACTCTAGTTGCACAAATACCACAAGACTTCCTAAACACAAAAAACAAGAGCTAACATACTACCACCTGGGAAAGCAAACACTGCTGTCAATCAAATTCTAGCTAGAAGGCCCTTGTGCTAATATAAAAGGCTCCAAATATATTTTTGTCTTACCTCTTTTAGCTTCGTGATATCATTTGTCTTCTGGAAGTCCTGGATGATTTCATTAACTTCTTTATCAAAAAGTGAGCGGACTTCAGTGAATCCAGAACTCACCGGACCCATAAGCTCCTCTAATATGGATGTGAGAAATGGCTGGATATTTTCTATGCAGCACTTCTGGGCAGGCTCAGAAACAGTGGCTAGAGTGTCAGACAATACAATGGTTACATTTAGGCTACTAAGAGATATAGTGAAAAAGTAATCTGAATTGATTTACTTTACAATGAATTAAATGACTCCCTGCTTTTCCCTGGAGTCACACCTCCAGAAAGATGATGAAGGTGATGAAAGGAGAGTTTATAGTTTTATGAGTGACAATAAAACACCTTTCCCATGCCCCACCTAATCAAACGCTAGCAGCTTAGGAGCACTGTGAGAGCAGAGGAAAGGGCAGCTCTAAGTATTGATACATACTGGGAGATTCACACAGAGCATGGCCACGGAGACTCTATGAGGAAGCATCCAAACTTGGTACTCTATAGTTCACCAAAAGCACCCTAGTCTGGTATGTGAGAATGTCAATAGAACATCCTGAGTTTTATCAAAACAGCTCCTAAATTATCAGTTATTTATTTATTTGCTAGCTTAAGCAACATCAATTAATGTTTTGCCTGCTTTTTACACTCATTTTTGTATTCATAGCAAAATTATAATTACTTCACATTAGTTTAAAAGTACCTAAGAAGCCCTTTGGCTTAAGTATTCTTTTGTAGCTTATCAGTTTGTCACATAACCAGAACCTGGTTTTGTGGTGCATTCCAAGACATCAGGTCAAAACCACTACACTTTTAATTATGCTCATGTGACCTCGTATCTTCATTACATAAGGCTGTCCAAATAAAAATGAAAGCAGAACAAGCAGCTCTAATCAGGATATTCAAAACCTGTCAGCTCTACCTCCAGCTTGAGAAGACCTGGCATTTTCACAGACACAGTGGCCACAGGTATCAATTCCCATCAAAGGCAGCAGAGGTTCGAAGCATTTGTTTTCTGAAAATTAGTGTCTCCAGTTGGATTTTTCAACACACATGAGAATTTCAAAACAATGACATCTGGTAATTTGAACAACGCAATGGGAAACATTAAAAAATTGCTGCAAAACACAGCTGTTCCTCCACTAACCTTTGATTTTTCCAGCTAAGAAGTTCTTGGAGTTCAGAATCTGATCCATGTCTGAACGAATCGTTCCTTCAAGAGTTTTTGCAAAATTTCTGCATTCTTCTTTCAAGGTACTTAATCCTTCTGACACCTGCTGCTGAACTAAGCTGTAAGTTTCTTCTACGATCTAAACACAAATTAAATTAAGAAGCATAGGTTAGAATCAGCACACACAGACAACAAGGTTTTATGAGAAAAAACTACTCTGTAAATACCAGTACTTACACCAAACCAGGCCCGCTTCCTATCATTCCGCTTTCCTTTCATTTTAGGCAGGATCATTGTTTGAAGATTAGGCAGGAGTTCCTCCATCACAAGGTTGCTCAGGATCTATATGGTCAGATGATTAAAATTACACATTCACATACTGTTCTTCATCTGAAAACTGAGCACTCACATCACATTGTGATGTGCAAACACAGGCAACCTCAAATAAATACAATGACTATCCCAGGTTGCCAGGAACACTGAATTTAAAATATTAGGTACACCTGAGGGAAAATCCATGAATTTCATCAGAAGCATTTCTCACTCAAAGACTTTGAGAGACTATGCAACAATTGACAACAGATGAAATAAGATTCCTGTTAAAATTTACTGCATGCTGTTATGAAATTGCCGTGTGCAAATCAGTGGAGATGAAATGATTGATATCAGCTGAGCAATTGGATCAAAAAAGTTGGTTTGCTGCTTCCCCACACTGACCTTGTTCTGGGACACTCACACCCTCCCAGAGGAGGTACCATCAAAGAGAGATTGTCCTAACAAGTCATAAACCAAAGGATGCTCTGATAGGAAGATAATTGTGCAATAAAAGAAAGGTATTATGGTACCAGTGTGAATCTCCAGCACTTTTTTAGGTAAGCACCAACTTCACAATTCAAACAAGAAAAGAATGAGATCCTAACGTATCCTGGGCTGCATCAAAAGAAGCATGACCAGCAGGTTGAAGGAGGTGATCCTGCCCCTCTACTCTGCTCTCATGAGACCTCACTTGGAGTATTGTGTACAGTTCTGGTGCCCTCAACGTAAAAAGGACATGGAGCTGTTGGAGCAAGTCCAGAGGAGGGCCACGAGGATGATAGGCCCTCCAGGCCCTGGCATTTGGCAGTTAAAGGCCAGGTTGGGCAGAGCCTTGGGTGACATGGTCTAGTGTGACGTGTCCCTGCCCATGGCAGGGGGGTTGGAACTAGATGATCTTAAGGTCCTTTCCTACCCTAACTATTCTATGATTCTAAGAAAAACAGGATATAGGACAGAAATGTAACCCAGAAATGTGGGTAACCTGTGAATCAAATAATTCTACTCTATCTGATTTTTTAAATGTGTAACATGATCCGAAAGATTCATTAGCTCCAGCCTAATCCTGAGGCAAAAGGGATAAAATAAATAGCTAGCTGTTGGAGTTAATGAAAAAAATTTCCAAGCACTTTCTTTTGTCACTAAAAGACAACTCTACTAGTCTAAAACCAACAAAACTTTCGCATTGTAGGATTCATATACATTAAAGTTTCCTCTCGACACCTCCAGATTCTTGAATGAAAACCTAAGAAGACACTCTGTGACAAAGGTGCACCACAGCAGAAAGGCAGAGGGAAGAAAAGTGTCAGAGGGACTACTACGCATCAAGTGTTCATGGTGGAATGTAAAGAAACTGAGGAAGAAGTGTCATTGCCCCGTTTTTTAATTATTTGTATATGTCTATGGTTGGTCTATCATTGCTGTATTTTTCTAACTTGACACTTGGTACTTTTCTCCCTCAAGAACATTTTCACTTTGAAACAGGGTTCAGTGGTTGTAGAAGAGATGCATCACCTTTTCTGATCCCAGCATCTAACTGGCAATTCAGTCTTGCAGATGGTTCCAATTAGAAAGAAAATACATCAGGCTGGGAATACAGATGATACCAATTTGGGGGAGTGGTCAATACGCTGGCAAGCAAGGCTGCTATTCAAAGGGACCTAGATGGGCTGAAGAAATGAGTGGACAAAAACCTCATGAAGTTTAGCAAAAGCAAATGCATAGTCCAATATCCGGGATGGAACAACCCTGAACATCAGTTTAGGCTGGTGACAACTGGCTGGAAAGCAATTTTGCAGAAAATTACTTGGGCATCCTGGTGGAAAAGAAATTCAACATTGGCCTGCAGGGTGCCCTTGCAGCAAAGGGCAACAGCAGGTTGAGGGAGAACATTCCCCTCTATTCAGCACTTGTCAGACCACGTCTGGAGTGGTGTCCTGTTTGGGGCTCCCCAGCGAAAAACAGATCTTGCCACGCTGGAGTGAATTCAGCAGAGCCCACCACGATGATCAGGGGATGGAGCACATGACATGTAAGGAGAGGTGGAGAGAACTGGGTTTGCTCAGCCTTAAGAAGAGCAGGCTCAGGAGAGACCTTATTGCTGTCCACAACTTCAATATGGAGGATGTTGGGCAGGCACAACCAGACTTTTCTTGGAAATGGCCAGGGAAAAGAAGAAGGTAATGGTTACAAGTAGTAACACGGGAAATAGTAATCAGGTATTAAGAAATATTTTTCACCATGAGGGCAATCATGGGAACAAGTCATGCCGTCTCCAACTTTGGATATCTTCAGAACTCAACTGCACAAAGCCCCTAAAGTTGGCTCTGCTTTAAAGTGGGGGATTGGTCCAGATAACCTCCAGAGATCCTCTTTTAACTAAACTGTTCCCTGGTTCTGTGGTTCTCTTGATAGTGTCACCCAACTTTGTACAGAAGAAGGATCAAATTATTTCTTCAATACAGAAAGAATTAAACGGTGTGAAATGGATGCCTGGTTTCATTCACTGGTACCCATTTCAGAAGTTTTCTTTAGAATTACACACTGTATCAGAGTGTAATCTAGTGTTTGAACCTCGTCTGCATAGATTTGAACTACAAGTTCTTCCTTGCCCATCCCACTCAGATGCACCAAACTGGCAATAAATATACAGAGTTACAGGCAGAGATCTGGTTTTGGGAGTCTAGGCTTTCCTCTTCATTTTTTATTTATGGACACTGTAGGTACTCTGGCCTGAGAAACCTGTGAGACCTCTCTTTCTCCTACGCTTTCCTTTCAGCAGCAAAAGTTGGCCAATAAAGCAAACTATGCAAACAGAGGTAAGGAGTTTATCTTAGGACCTGCCTTATTGCTATTTCTTTGTGATCTCAGGTCTCTGAACATGTTTCCTATGGAGGCATCTATCAGTGCTGGGGATATATGCGGGATTCTTGAATTTCTCTGCTTAAAGCAATTTTGAACTAAAGACATCAGTCCCGTTTTTGGTTCAGTCATTACTCATCCTCATAATTCAGAGGAGAAAGGCACATCTTTTATTTCTGGACATTAATATACATCTAATATACCTATAACATGCAATACCCTATTATTGTTGTTTCATGTAACTTAACTAGTTATAGATTATGCCACACCACCACTTTGGATTCAACTGTGCTGACTCAAATACCTGCCAAAACCAACGGACTATTTCAGATCCTAAACTAATGGGTCACTTAAAAATAATCTCAAGAATAACCCAAACTGGAGCACGACAGACCAAATAATAAACATGACAATGGGTCAAACATATTCTGAAGAATGTGAGCACATTTTTAGGAATGCTGGATTTGCTTTATATTTCTGTACTGAAAGGTGCACTGTAGAGTTTTGGGTTTTTTTAATCCCTTATTCAGCTATCCTTGATTTACCCGTATGTTACTTCTACATTCATGTAGTACTGATTGATGAAGTTATACTAGTACAAAATGGGGGTGTTTTAGTGCTCTCACTATGTGGCTCTGCTGCTGCTTATAACAAATGTTGTTGATAATTTCCTGGGTTTAACCCAGTATTTCAGCACTTAACCTACAGTATTTCAGCACTTAACCTACAGAAATACCATCTACTACTGAATTTATCCTTTGTTAATAATGAAACCTTAAAAATGAAAAATAACAAAAATAAAGCCAGGAAAAGGAACTTTTACGACACAAAAAAAAAAAATCAGCAGGTCTTCAGCCAAGTGACTGGGTACTTGGTAATATTACATCCATGTTGCAGTACCCAGGCAGAACTGCGTGAGCTAATGCTGTAGAGACTGTCATTATAAATTAATGTCAGGGAATATATTTACTGGCATTCTGCAGAGATTTTTACAGCAACAAATTGGAGCTTGCTTGTTCCAAACCACTCACTTAGCCTGGATATTTGCCTAAAATAATTATTATATTTGGTCAAAGCAGGCATGAGAACAAACTATACTTACAGAATGAATTATTACTAAGAAGATAATAGCATAACTAGTCTGGATGTCTTCTGATTACAGTTCTCTTGAGGTATATGAGTAAGTAGTTGGCAAGCAATAGAGAAAAAAAAATGTAAAATGAAACTAGCGCTATAACAGCTACATAACTTGAGGGAGGAAGGGAGAAGAGGAAAACCCTCACTCCCTCCACTGGAAGGGTAGAACTCCTTATACTAAGGAATTATTAGATGTTAGCAGGAAACCTCAATCCCTGACATGATGGCACTGGGAAAGACACTGTTTATAGTTTCTTCCCCAGTTTCCACATTCTTCAGCATTTCAAAGGTAGGCTTCTCCTAAAAGAATAATCTGATTTCTTAAAACAAAACCCTGGATCATGAACTCTCCATCAAGCTTTTTTCCATTTTCCCAAAGGGAAGCCAGATTTCATCAAGGAAAACACCCAGCAGCTGGTACTAAAGTAAGTATTTGCTGATGAGTGCTTAGGAAAAAAATTGTAAATCAGGGACCAAATAATGGCTCAATTGCACTAAAAGACATCTGGAGTGATGCCAGAGGGATCAGTGGAGTTACTTCAGCTACCATCAGTGCTCCAAAGCTATTCGCTCAGGTGCCCAAATATGGACCCAGACATTTTGCTTAGCACCTCATTTCTGAAGAACTGGAGTAGACAAATTTCTGGTGTTGAAGTGTGACTGTCACTATGCAAGACTGTTTCAGAAGTCTGGCATAATAAGTAGGTATACCAGTTTATCCATTCAGGACTGAAAGCTTCATTCGCAAAGTACAGGGAAAAGCAAAATGAAGAGGTTCTTCAAAATTTTTGTTTAGCTGCTATTCTGTTCTTCATGAAACCTGATCTCCTATGATGGCATCTGAAGGCATTATAGGACAAGGAGCAGGAAAGTATTGCATTAAGTAACAAAGGTAATATAGCCACAGAAGAAAAAAAATCTCTTAGCTGCAAAATAGCTCTCATGAAAGATAAAAACCAGAGCACAGCCCAATGCAGCTGACAGCAAGTATCTGCTGCATGCAGACCATGGGTTCCGAGTTTTGTGTGTATTGCTTTTGGTGTCACTAATTTATTAAGACTGTAAACAGCAGCAAATGTGATAGAGAGATAATAGCAATTGCTTTGTTTTAGCACAGCATTTAGTCACCAATTGACCCCATGGCATAAAATTAAAGTAGATGCATGAGCTTTTTGTGGAAATGTGGTCATCCCTACATCTAGTACAACACAACAGCTTTAGTTCATAGCACACTTTCTTTCACTTTCTAGCAAAAAACTCAAAATGGAGTTTATTAAAAAAGAACTATCACTTTACATATCAGTAAGAAGTATCTTGAAATCTGGCACATTTGTACCTACCAGATTTTCTTTTTTAAAATGCCATTTTTTTCCCAAGAGGCTTTACAACCTTCGCTATCCTCAGAGCTGACATATCCAAAGCCAATAAGATATCAGGAAGATATTCTTTTACCTCTTTTTCATTGCCAGTTATCATTTCCCACATCCCATAGTGGCCCTTCTCCTGCCGGAAGAACTGAATGGCTTCTAAGAACGCCTCAACTTCATATGTTGTCTGATTGAGAAAATCTAGAGAAAACACAAAGTAACATAAAGGGTTTACCCATAAATAATCTTTACAAAGTCACCATCTTTTTTTGATCCATTTTCCTGTTCCATGTGCATCTAACAGTAATATTTTAAAATCATTTATTAAACCTGAATGTCTGAAGACCTTGGGCTTTCATTAAGATTTAGAAGCTCAATGTTAACTATCACACTGCACGTATGTGAACTACCACCCCATCTAAATTGATAAGTTAAACTAGCACCGGCAAATGTTAATATGCAAATGTTAATATGGAGCACATGATAAGGTAAGAAGCCTTGTCTGTGGTAGACTTCGATAAGGCAGACCTTCACATATGAAAGCTCATCCCTTGCCTTTATACCTATGAGCAATGTAAGATGGTACATGGGAAGACTTTGACAGTCTATATCAGGACGAAGAGTTGAGAGCTTCTGCTTCTTTAAGATAAGAATTAAGAATTTAAGGTAATCATAGTCAGCTGATTGTGGCATGTTGTAAGCCCTTGATAAATTGCTAAACCCTGAGTTAACACTCCCCAATAATCTTTTATTTTCTTTGTTTTATTCAGGAACTGACGATAAAGATGATATTTCATGGACAAAGTAAGTACTGTGCTCATACCAATTAAGCACAAAAACTTCTGACAAAATTGTGCTGCTTTCCCTAAATATTTCAAGAATTTTTAACCGCAGCTCCAGAGTTATCTGGTTATTGTCCACAGCTACTGCTGCTACATGGTAGCTTTTCCCAAGAACAGCATGGTAGCCTGGGGACACTGTTGTACAAATGAGATCACAGCACGGAAAAACCTCAGAAGTGGCTGAACTAGTTTGCTCTTGCAAACTCCAGTTAACCAGTCGTGCAACAGAAATCACATCACAGATAATTTGTTCTTTCCAAACTGCTAATGGCTTTCAAGAGAGTTGCAGCCAACATTCTCCTTCACATGAGAGTGCACAAACCCACAGCTAATTAAGACTGCGACAGCAGTTATACAGCAGAACCAGTTTGTCATGATCTGGGGAGAAACAGTCCCTTTGCCTCAAAATGTGGAAAAGCTCCCTAGAGCAATCAGGCTGCTTGACAAACCTGAGTAAGAAAAACCACCACTGAAACACTTCAGGAATTCAAGTGCTGTGTCTCTGCTGTGAAACTGAGCTTCAGGATTATTGTGAGGATTATCTGAAGGGAAAAACAAAGCCACAATGATTTACTGTCCACTCTTCAAGGTTATATACTTGCAGCCTTGATCAACTGAAATCCTGTTGTCTACACATTAGGAAGAAAGGAGGAAAGAATGTTAATTCTCTGAAAGGTAAGTATGCTACTTTAAAAGACACTGATATGTAAAAACTATTGTTATGTGAAAAGTCAGAGAGTAAATTCTCAGGTCTTGCCTGTCAAACAAGACATTTCTGACTTGTTCATGAAACTACTGGAGAAGCTTTATAGGAGGCTTGCATACATGCCAAGGACAATACAGGCATTATACAAATTATGGGAAACACAAAGGATTAAAACTGCAGTAATGCCTGAAATGTCAACTACCACACACTTTATACAAAAACAAAAGCTACTGAAACATACAATTAATTTCATCAGTGCTTCACCCTGGCTGCTGCTTGAAAACAGCACTGAATAGATTTTATCTAAATGGTAGGCAATGAGGTTTCAGATCTGCTAAGAGCCCAAATGTCAGAATTTGCCCTTTCAGAGTTTCCCCTGAGCGTAATAATTACCTCAGGAAGGTATGTTATACATACTGTAGTGCAGTAAACATTCTCTCAGTGTCACTCTCTAGATACCATCCCTGATTTGCAGATATTTGGAGGTCCAGAGAGATCATACAATTTCTTCAAGCTCACACGATGATCAAACGAGAAAAACAGCCAGGTAAAATCCTAACCATACCTTCACTGCTACCTCCATGATTTATAGCACTTTTAAGAGCAAGTCAAAAAACAGGATGCTAAAATAGCAGTAAAAGAGTTTAAGTCAGGTTGTTCACTGCCAAGAGATGGCAGCTTTAGTGAAAGAATAGAGTATTCCATCTGAGAAACTGGTGGAGCACTGCATATGAAAGCTTTTGTCCTCCCAGAATTGAACTCTGAATATTTTGACAAGAAGAGGGCCAGGCTTGGCTGGAGAAAGGGAAAACTGCAGCTCTTGCAGCTCTCCGATCATGACTCACATGTTTTCCTTCTTCACAGCTGTGCTCCTAACCAACAGGGACAACAGACCATCCAAAGGGCTGGATCTTGGACCTGCTGAGATGATGATGCACCAGTGCTGACAAGAGTCTGCCCTCTAATATCATCAAACTCATTTAACTCCATGGTCAAGGGAATAGTTTGTCTCTGTTCTGACTGTCCTCATTCCATAGAGAAGAGGGAAGAAGGTGCTAAAAATCCAAAAGCAATTCATTTGAATAGTTCATAGGAAAAATATCAAGCTGCAAGTACCATAAAATTCCAATAATGCATTTTTTCCTATGCCAGTAAACAAGGAGGAAAAAAACACAATTATGGCAGTCTTACTATAAAAACATCTCAAAGTAGAAAGGAAGCTTTATCCTTCAAGGCTTCTACAATTGCTTAATTTAGGCAATTTCATTCCCACTTTCCATAGGAGGAAAAGATTGCATCAGCGATAAGGCACTGAACAACTAGATCCATCCAGCATTGGGCTGTGCAGAAGCTGTTAGTGAGGCACACAAGACAGAGGCACATTCATGGATATGGCTCAAGAAGAAAGAATTGTACCCAAGCTGAAAGGAGCTGTGGTACACATCCTCCAAGATTTCAGCAGAGAAGAGACAGAGCTTCTGTCAATCAGATCTAGCAGTTTGTGAAAAGGCTAGAGGACCACGACTGGCTTGGCAGCCAGCTCTGTTATGCCACAGCAAAGCAAGGACAACAATGAATAAGCTGTTGGGATAGCACCACTTGCGTGCAAGAGTGAGGATGGTGCGTGGGAGATGGAAGCAAATGCTGCAGCTGCAAACAGGGCAGGTGGCAAACCCCAGTGGTATCAGGAATAATTGTTCATCAGAAGAAAGGACGACGTGTGCTTCACTCTCCTTAACGCCCCTGCAAAGGCTTCCCCTTCAACAAATCTAGCTGGCACGTATCATAAGTGACGCATCACCTCTACTTATAGAAAATGGAACATGTTAGGGGAGCTTGGTGCAGTCGTGGTTGTAGGTCATCCTTAACCAACTCCCATACAAAGCCATAAAATTTACTGAATGTCCTTCAGCAAAAGGCCAGTGAGGCTTTACCGAGACTGATGTTACCTGCTTAATCCAGGCTGGTCTGCACTTGGAAAATTACCCAAGCATCTTCTCCAGCTGCTAATGAACATAACATCAGCTTATTTGTGGAGAGTAAAACAAAATTCTCATTTATTTTTAACATAAGAAAATCCACCTAGAGACTCTATCTTTACATATCCAAGTGTGGAGCCTAATTTTAATAACAGGTAAGATATTGCTACCCATAGATTCCTTTTATAAACATAACAGAATACTATAAAGCTCTGTTTTAAAAGATGGAAGGACATCTGGAAGCACCATGACTTTACAAATTTCACCAAATTTGCAAGTCTCTCAAAGGCATGGCTGAGTTTGTTCAGGACTGCAGAAAGCTACATCATGCAGTGGATAAACAGTTTAAATCTCTCCTAAAAAAATAAAAAAATCTCAAACCTTAACTCAACAAAACGATACACAGAAGACAGGCTACTCGACACCCACTGAGTGCACTTGCACCTGCTACAGAAGTGTTAACTTAGAGTGCCTCATTCCTAATTCCAGCTGTATCCGATTTTTTGGCTGTTGTGGGACTTGCACTCTCCTAATGAGGTGCTCCAGGCAATGAGCTGCTGCTCCTCCTCTGTCACTTGGCAGGTGAATGTTTGGTCTTACAGGCGAGGGACAAGGAAATCTTCAGTCCCAAGTTCCTGTGTGTTCTCCCACCCATGGCAGGACAGCTGCACCTTTGTTTGAAGATGGACATGTTGCTGGCACATTGTTTAAAAGCCCCTTGGGAAAGGCTATCTGAACAATTTTTCTGACTCACGAACATTTCCTCTGTGTATCTAAAGGCAGCAGTGGAAACTAATTGCCCTGGTGAATTTGGTCTTGTCTACAGCCGTAGACTGGCTGGTCTTAGATCAATCAAAACACTGAAGACCTCTGTGCAAAAACTTCTATAAATAGGCCTCATTACCAGAGAGGATGAGTGCCACAGAAATCACTGCCTCTAGCTAAAATGATGGATTTCCAGCAAATCCAAATAATATGAAATCTGTAGTCGAACATTTCAGTTCAGATTCTTTATCTGTATATACTGCAGACTGCTGAATTGGGTCTCTTGCTGTGCTTTGTAACAGAAAGCTCAAAAGCAGCTGATGTTTAACCGCTTAGTTGATTATTTTTCTTAATTGCAACACGTGCCTCTTTAACATTACATATACCAACCTGCCATGCTAGCTGTTAAAAAGTGCTATTTCAATATCCATATTGAATGGCTATATCAATATCCGTATCAATATTTGTGTGCCCCTCTGAACAGTAACTGTCATGAATGAAGCTATTCAAACTCACTATTGCAGCACAAAAGAGGCTAAAATAGTCAAACAACAGGAATGCCAATTGGTGTTTGAAGACAGATGGCATAACGTTTACCCCCTTAACAAATGCAACGGTGACAGTTAAGTCTTCGTATAAGTGTCAGCACAGCTCTTTTCTGTACTGCTCGTGCAACTGCATGGAAAAGTCTGTGTTTGGGAAGAGCAGGGAAATGTTTCTCCAGCTCTGGTGGGACTTCAGACAGCGAGAATTTTCCACCTCCCAGAACTGATGGGGTGGTTTGCTCTACTGAGACACCAGTGGTTCCCTTCTGTGTCTTGGCTAATGCTGCAAATTGGGACTCACTGATTTTTGCACACAGCAACCGCATTACTGCATTAAACTGTTTGGAGAGCCAAGGAACTGCAGTCAGTATGTTTTATGATGTGTAAAAACCAAGTATGTCATTCTTCAAAACAAACTGAGTGCCCCTATTGCAATCCACTAAATGTCCTTCTCCCATATGGGCTTTTCTTACATTAAATTTATTACTTTGATTTTTAATAGTAGTGAAGGGATTGACTGTGGACGAAGTGCTTTACCAAAGCAAGCTAAAACACTGAGAGCAATGTAAGCTCTTTGGCTGACATTTCACAAAAGGCTGAGGCCGAAAGACTTAGATGAACAAGTGTTAAAACAGAATCCAGAAGTCTGAGCTCACAGAGCACGGGTTTTAATTAAAGAAATGCTGATTCTGACATAACACACATCAGCTGACTACCAAAACTCAGAAGTAATCCGCCCTGGGTTCATCTGTTTCTGCAGCTCTCACATCTATGTATATGTTACTGAGCTGGAGAGCTGCCTACAGTTTTGTTAAAGATTCTACATTCAGTGAACATTATTTTCCATACAGTCCCTGAATTCTTTCTGCAGGTAACTATAATTGATATTAAAGCAATCTGGCATCCAACTATGGCTATATTTATAAGAAATGATCATGTAAAGGCCCATAGATAGGAAGGTTGCCTTGCCTAGCTCTTGCCTACCATCTTCAATAATCGCAGCTTTGGTCAAATATCTCTTCCCAACGTAAGTTGCTAACAACTTGCTATACTTTGTAGTTCCCTCCTGCAAGACAGCAGGGACCATGAATACCTCCTCAAATCTTCAAAAACCACAGCCTGACTTTGATTAAAGAGTGGAGAAGGCAGGAAGACAGACACTGGAAGGAAATTAATATGGTAAATTAATAGAAACTACATTTAATTTTATGTGATCTCACAGTAATATTTCCTTGCTTCTTCATCCATTTGGTGGAAAACTGGCTCAGATGAAGGCAGCACCAAGACATCTGTTTTGTAGCTTTCTTGTTGATCACCTTATATAGCATTTTCCTGGGACAAAAATCTCTGTACAGATATCAGTGAAGGGTCTTCCTACAAACAGTAGTAGGAGGTGGATAAAGCTGAAAATTATTTTTAAGTGTCTTATATCTGATTTTAGCAGTCTCAAAAGATGGTGCTTGCACCACTTACTATTTCCACTGGGCACTGCTACTCTCAGCGGAACAGATTTCATGCTAGGAAATGCAAATTACATTTTTCCCAATTTTCTTATCCTTCCAAGTCATCCTATTCTCACCTTGGCATCTGTTTCTTTCAAACGTATCTAGACTGTTGTTTTTCCTCTGCTTTCCTTTATACATGCTCTTTGATTTAAAAAAAACCCCAAATTTAGTTCTTTTAAAACAAAAGCAGGTAAAAAAGAAAATGCACAACCCCAAAACAGAAAAGAAAGAAAAGGCTGCTGAAAGAAAAGGCTGCTATTTTAAAAATCTGTGGTGTCTTAACCATTTAAATACATAGGACATTTCCATCTCTTGTACTGGTACTTCAAAGAAAGCTACTGCACACTGCCAGCCACCAAAGGATTTGGGGTGAATGCAGCTGCGGAACATGTTCCGCAGCTAGATGTTCCTGCAGTTAAGGAACCATTCTGCCAACCCCTCAACACCACAGTTAGGGGATGTCTATCAAATAAAATAAATGAGCATGATGAAGAACAATTTCCCTTTCTACGTGATCTTTGTAGCACAGGTTTCCTGCAATAGCGTTTTTTTCTAGCATTTCTGGCAATACCTGCCTGGGAATTATTTGCTGTGGGTAGGGACTGCGGTGATTATTGTCCATTGCTCACATAGTTTCTGGTTAACGATGAGCAGCTTTCTATTATAGGGTGTATGAGTAATATCATCACACAGAGCATTACAGACAGGACACACAGAATGCCTAAGAGAGGGCAAGACCATCTGATCATGTTATCATGATATGACAAAAAGCTACCACCTGAGTTCCCAGCACATTTTAAGAGCTGTTGTTTGTAAGGTATTTCAGAAGGTTGGTAAGAAAAGCCATGGCCATCAACTCCAAAAAGTAAGGTTCTGAAAATTACTATCTGCAAAAAATAAGCAAATAGTCCCAACCCAAAGGGGGTGGCAGTTCAGAAAATGAGAGTGAACCTGGGGAGATGAGGAGAGCTTGGGAACTGGACCTCAGGAAAAGATAGTTTGCCCAGTGGTTGTAGCACAACTATAGCATCTCTGGAATGATCCTCTGAATACAAGGACACAGAGTTTACTTATGCAGAATGGAGTCCTGTCGTATTATTATCCAAATCGAGAATGGAGTAAAGTATAATGCACTGGGTCTGAGAAGCATCAACCTTATAGCTCAGATGTTTTCCGGAGAGCAATGTACTATCCTATTATGCATAGATCATGTGGTACGAAGCTGCTAACCACTAACAGAAGCTAGATGAGGTCATTTCCAAACAGGATACAACCCTGCAATAATACACTGTATTTATAGCAAATACAGTTTTTTAGTGCAAGTTCCCTCCAAGACCATCAAACCAACATTCTGCAGGTTTAACTATTTGCTTTGCAGCTCATAATGCCTGTATTAAAGCTATTCAAAGCAGCACAAGACAGATGACAAGGAACCTCCCTCTGCTGTGACCAGCAGCTTTATGTTTCACAATCTAAAACATGAGCGTACCGTATAAACACAAAGAATCACAATATCATTTATCTGTGTCAATTTCCAAGCGCTTGCTAAACCAGTTACCATATTCCTGGTGCGGGTGAGAATTTTTCTGCTGCTGAACTTTGAAGTTGGAGCCTGAATACAACCTTAAACCCCCAGAAATTAGTATCTTCACGGCTCCTAAAATAGGCTTGGGTGGTGGGCACAACACAGTGGCTCTTCTGCACTACCCCATGCTTGGTAATATATAAGAAAAGGAGAATCAGCTCAAGGCACGGAGGTGATAAGAGATACACAGACTGAAATCACAATTAGGGTTTTAACATGTTAATCATGGTGTTTCAGAATGAATGTAGCTCCTACAGACTGAAAATCCTCACTATGGTATAGGCAAGCATACACTGGAAAAGCAAAAGCCGCACTGATTGAAAGAACTGATGCTGTAGAGCAAAAACATCCCAGAAAGAGGAAAAATAGCCTTATTCTAAGCAAAATGTTCTAAATTATACAAAAACTTTCTAAGTTGTGTCCTAAAATATTTCGTAAGTTTCATATCACCCCACAAGCCTCATCAAAGATATTTATAGCAAAATGGTTTTGAATGTTATGACTGCATTAATGTTTCTATGCAAGTTTACACATCAGTTTTGAAAAGTCCATTTGGATCTCAGATATCTGGTGAAAGACCACTGGTCCCAGCCACTCGTGTGGATCACAGGAGATCTGATCTTATTAACCATAAAGTGATTCAATTAGTCAAAGTGCAGCAGCTGCAGTGAGAGGAGGCAACACACAAATCCCAAATTTGAGTCAGGCAGTCAAAGGGCTGAATACTCTGTCTTCATTCGTACCTTTTCCCACCCCAAATAATCATGCGAACCTTCAGAAAGGTGTTGCTTTCATCCCAGTGCAGAAGTGCATTTTTCTTTAATGTCAAAAAAAGCAATCTCCTCCTCAGTTCTATTTTATTTGGTTCTTCCGAACGTCATCTGAAAAAGGCAACAAAATATCCTTCTCTTCAGCTGCTCTCTCCAGAGAAAAAAAGCCACCCTGTTTGTAACATGAAGTCTCAGAAATCTTTCCAAAGTCCTATTTGGACTTGTGACAGCTGCTTTGCGCTATGGAGATATGTATCCTTGAGCTTAAGTATTTAATGTCATCTTCTCAACCTTTATCAACACCTCAGTAACTATTTTGAATTATAGTCCAAGCGTTGGTAAGCCCTACTTGTACTATATGCATGTAACATAGGTAAGCTAGAAATAATTATGAGAAAAACAATTGCCAGCTAAACTTACAGTTGAAAAAGGAAATGTGGACGCAGCTAATAGCAACACTAAAAGACAGAGATGGAGAAAAAAGAATCTGAAGCTGTCCTGAAACAGCCAAGCTGTGACAGAATGCCCTGCATGACCTTAAAAGTACATTTTGTATTTCTCTCTTACCTAACGTATTTCTTTATTGTACTTCTTTAATGTATTTATTTCTACAGTTTTTGTGTTATTTATGGTGAAACTGGAGATGACAGGATATGGTTTTTAAAGTACGTTAGCTTCCTGTGTCATGAGGTTGATCATCAAGATAAGGATGTGAAATCTAACCAGATGAAAGAAAACAAAATCATGAAGTGAAACTCCACATCTCTCAGAATTAGCTAGTTGTATTTTCCTTCTTGCCACACAGACTTCCCTCTATCTGAGCACCAAGTGGCCAGGCTTCTTCACTTTTAACAGCAAATACTAAGTGAAAACACAGTAGCTGGTAACCTCGTACAGGGAATGAGAAGACCTCCTAAAATACTGGAAAATTAAATAAGCATTCGGAAGAATATTCACAGAGATTTTCAAGGCATAAAAACATAAAGGATTATAAACAAGGCCAAGTGCAAGGTCCTGCACCTGGGCCGGGGAAACCCCAAGCACGACTACAGGCTGGGCAGAGGCTGGATTGAGAGCAGCTCTGAGGAGCAGGACTTAGGGGGGTTGGTTGACGAGAAGTTCCACACGAGCCGGCTTCAGTGTGTGCTTGCAGCCTGCAGCCAGAAAGCCAGCCGTGTGCTGGGCTGCATCAGAAGGAACGTGACGAGCAGGGCGGGGGAGGGCATCCTCCCCCTCTGCTCTGCTCTCGTGAGACCTCGCCTGCAGTGCTGCGTTCAGCTCTTAGGCCTCAACATAGGAGGGATGTGGACCTGCTTGAGCAAGTCCAGAGGGGGACCACGAAGATGATAAGTGGGCTGGAGCACCTCTCCTACGAAGACAGGCTGGAAGAGTTGGGGTTGTTCAGCCTGAAGAAGAGAAGGCTCCAGGGAGACCTCAGAGCAGCCTTCCAATATGTGAAGGGGCCGACAAGAAATCTGGAGAGGGACTTTTTACAAGGGCATGTACTGATAGGACAAGGGGGAATGGCTTTAAGCTAAAAGAGAATAGATTTAGATTAGATATTAGGAAGAAATTCATCACTATAGAGGTATTGAGACATTGGAACAGGTTGCCCAGGGAAGCTGTGGAAGCCCCATCCCTGGCAGTGTTCAAGGCCAGGTTGGACAGGGCTTTGAGCAACCTGGTCTAGTGGAAGGTGTCCCTGCCCGTGGCAGGGGGGTTGGAACTAGATGATCTTTAAGGTCTCTCCCACCCAAACCATTCTATGATTCTATGCTTATCAAGAGCTATGACTAGGTTGTATTACTCTACACCACCTTATTTTACTATTGACTCCTCTGTATCTGTTGGCTTGTTTTTCTGCAAAGAACATTTTTTGACCCATGTTATATATCTAGAGACTTCCCCTCAATGTTATCTTTCTATATGCATGTTCGTGTCATTTAAGTAATTCAACTCACCCTTTCATTTATCATATTCATTGATTAAAGCCACAAAGCTTTGAAATCAGCATATATGCCTGTTATAATATTTTATATCCTATGCTTAGGAATAAATTCAATGAGAAATGAATAGTGGCATTTCAAGCTGCACACAACGTTCTTTAATACAGCCCACTAAAGTCCTTCATTACAAAGCTGTTGGTAAAGAATGGGCAGTTTGGAGGGAAGGAAGCTTTTTGATGGAGCTTTTGAGACAATCTTGGCCAAGATTACACAGTAGCACCTCTGTACTGAGTATGCAAATTTACAGTCATCTTTTTTTTTCCTGGGAGAAAAGTTAACACAGCTGTTAATTTTCACAGGAGAAGTGTCATACACTGAATGGTGAAAAGCAATTTTGAAATATATTTAACTTGAACTCAGACAGAAAAGGGACTCAAATGCAAGCATGGCTTATGTTAGAGTTGCCAAATCTCATTACATCCTTCTGCACCTGCCCCCACTGATAGGAGGTCCAGACCTACATTCCCCCCAGCAGTAACTCTGAACCCCCCATGTCTCTTTGGTAGCTGGCTCAGACCTATGGCCCTTCCAGTACTGGTCCCAGTCCTATGGTGTCTCTGGTCACTAGCACCGACAACTCCTCCCCTACTTGCCAGATAGTCCAGATTGAAGTTTGCTAGTGAGTGAAGCCTATGTACACACACAGCTAGTGGAAGCTCGTTAGGGAAGCACTCTGGTCTCATCAGATGATGGCCCTGTACCTATGGGCCCCTGTGCTCTGTGGTCCCTTCTCCCATTGCTGGGACTGGGATCTCTCACGCACATACCTCCAGGTGCTAGCACCTCAAACCTGTGGCATTTCTACGAGCCCATGGCTCCTTCTCTACTTGCTGGCACTTAGGAACCCAACATACACACCGAAGAGCACCCTCACCCTAGAAAATAGTTAGAAGTGGAGTTTAGTAAGAAGACAAAACAAACCATGGTGATGAAGCGTGGGTCAAGCATACTGACCAGCCTCCTCTTTACACCCAACTGCCCCCATTTATGCCCTTTTTCCCTCTGTTATCTGACATTTGTTCCTCTCCACTGCACTTTGATCCTTCCCTTTTCCTGCCTTTGGTCCTTCCCCTAAACACTCCGTAATAAATCTCACATATTCCAGCCTTCTGGAAAATATCCAATAATACGCTTTACACAATCTCCAAATGCTCTTCCCCTCCACCCCATGTGTCGAATACCTGCTTACACAACTGCCCTGCAGACTGCCTGGCAGTTGGGGATTGCCACTGGTGGCCCACCTGGGTGGGTTTCATGAGCTGAGCCCCCTCCTCTGGGGACTGGGGCAGCCAGGTCGGGGTCTCCTCTGCATCTATTAGTTTGTCTTAGTTCCTCTGCTGCTCCCTGGGAACTTGTGTTTTCATTAATTATCCCTCCCTGAATCACACGACCTCAAAGCTTAAAACCCTAAAAGCATTTGATCCCTTCCCCAAATCCTGAGGCATCACAAAAGCCGACTTGCAAAGCACAAAGCAGGAGTTGCCCAGATGAATCATTGAACTGGGATGATTTCTGTACACAGATTAATCCATCAAGCAACTTTCAGAGTGAAGGTAATTCAGAGAATCTCAGCGGACACATCTGGTTGTGCTGGAATATTTTAAAAGCCATGACCAATTAGGTCCTGATTGGCTTAGCTCATTTTAAAAGTTTTAAATATGCTTTATTTAAACTGTATTAAAGAAGGGTGCAAAAAATCTACATGTTCCATTGATCATGAAGGAAATCACTGTCCCTTCAAACTGCAAACCTTTATCAAGTAGTATAAAGGATAAACACAGCAGGAAAATTGGCGGGGAAGGTAGTGGTGGTGGGGGAGCAGAGAGGAAAGAACAACCTGCAATCCATACATCTGAATCATATTCAGAAGTGGTGACACTAAATCCAAACGCTTTTGTAATTATTCTCCTGACCATGAGTTCTGACCAGAAAACCCAGAAACACAGGCTGGACCAGTTAAAACAGGGTGACTCTAAAGAGAGGAAACAGCTGAATGCCAGGGCAGCTTGCATTGTATGACCACATGCCAATTCATTCCAGTTTTCTGTTCAGCAAGAGACCCTATTTAATTCTGCTTCCTGGGAGAAAACAGACTTTAACTAAAAACTCCTCTAAGTTTTTGGCTAAAGGCCAGTGTGATACATTCCTTTCTAGAAGTGGTAGATTATAGAAAAGACAGAAAGGCAACTTCTGATCAGACATTACAGCTGTATTTCTCCTGCCCTTGCCAAATCTACCCTGGCAAAAGTTAACTCAGTGCTTTTTAGAAGAGGTGGGGCAAGTGCTGCCTTGGCTGGTGCTCCTTATCCCTCTAAATTATATTCCATGGTCAAACTCAAAAGATTTTTCACATTTCTTTTCTCTTTTCAATTTTACTTAATAAAAGAGCTCAGCCAAATTTTGTATCATGAGCCTTATTATCCATTGTATTTCTGCACATGCCTATAACTTTGTCAGACTGTTCGGGTATCTGTTTTTATAGGCAGAATTGTTTGCAAATGAGGCTTTTAAAAGTATTAATAAAGTAACATCATGTATGAGAATGAATATAAATCAATATGAAGTCCTTGAAAAAAAACCCTTGAAATTCACTCCAAGGACAGAGTTAAGGTTACTGGGGTGCTTATCAGTGATCATTTTTCTGCTTGCAGCACCTAAGTTTCTAGAAGATAGTGTAACTCCAAGAAATCCAGAAAATATCGGCTCCCATTTTTCTAGCTGCATTTCCTAGGTCTTAATCCAGACTGTGTTTACCTACCAGTCAGTCTGTTGAGCAGAAATAATGGGACAGAAAGGATAAGCCTTGATGAAAGCACTCCAGTGTCATTAAGCACTCCAGTGTCACTAAGCATCTTTGGTCAGATAAAAACTTGACCACAGAAAAGGTTGAGAGGAATAAATCCTGGAACAGATGCATAAATGAGCAATAGCTGAGCCATATGAAATATAATAAAACACAGACTCGCAGGCATTGGAGATGGAAAAGACCTATTAAGTCATCTAGTCCCAGCTTCTGCCAATGCAGAATTGGCCCCTAGAGTGATGTGCTGAACTTTAAGAAAAAATAAGGCTGCCAAAAGCTTTGTCAAGCCTGTTACACTTGCTCCAGAAGAGAGAAATGAAAAACCCAAACCTAATGAACAGGCGTCAAGTCATGGAGGACTAACAGTGCCAGGAAAACTTGATTGTATGCCCATCTCCTTACCAAACCTCAGTGAGGAGCAAAGGTGTGGCTCCAGAACACTTTAACACTGTATGACCACCTCAGCTGAAACCAAGCTAATCAGAACTGAAAATCAGAGGCCAGCCTTGCTCTCAGGCATGCTATGGGAATTCGAGTTACTCTGGCAGCTATGTAGAGAATATTTATTGAAACTCAAGATACTTGGAAATGCCAAGCGAAGGTGTGTTCTGCCTCCAACCCGTGTTAATCTAGCCACGAAACAGTCTTTGTAGTCCCCGTGAACATCTACTGGGTGTTCTAGCCCTCAGCCTCTCCACACCTACACGGTAATATATCATAATGTCTGTTTTCACTATGGGAATGGAGTCCTAAAGGAGACCAGGAATGCCTTTGGCAGTGGAGGCAAGTGAATAGCGAAGGAAGCTGAGAAGGATCCACAGAGGACAGTGTGAGTCAACTGTCTGAGGGCAGTGGGGTGAAGCTGACGGCCAGAAGACAAAAGTGACAGCTAAAAAAGTACACTGGGAGCCACTTCTGTAAGTAACAGGGACTGTTCACACACTGCACTCATATATCTGCGAGCACGGGCTTCAGGCCCGAGTGACTGAGATTGCTGGCGAAATTCCTGAGTGTTCCCATCACCCACCAAGCGCAGCAGGAGCAGATGGGACTTGAAAGTGACACTAAAGGCATGGAAGAGCCTGGACACCAGCAGAGGAACCAGGTCAGCTTGATGGAAAATGAGAAAAGTAATCTGAAAAACAGGAAAGCATTTATTTTTCTGAAGGATCCAACTCATAAATGGTCTTCCAATTTCACGGGATCAAGGTCATTTTTATAATCCTAGCAAGTCACAACTTGTTGGGGTTTTTTTATGTTTTCTAGTCTAACATACTCAGAAAGTGAGATTTAAAATTTATCCTTATGTATACAATCAATACCATGTCCTACACACCATTCATGACCCAGCTACAGGGCTTAACCATGGCTGGGACTTCAGGTGCCATCTAAACACCAACAGAAAATATCAAATGTTTGACCATTTATGATATAACATTACAGACATGTACAGGAGACTACATTCCCTCCACGTTTTACAAACCTGGTCTACTATATCTATGATGCATTTGTCAAGCTTCCAAACACAGGTGAGAGTCTGCCATGCCATATTTAGTAAACACCTCTTATGATTTTGTATCATGATACTGGATTTAGATGAGCTGACAGAGAGGGGAATGCCACTTTCAAAGCAATTCCCCTGTTTTCTACCCAAGCTTACTACACTGCAGCTCAAATCCCACCTAACTTCGCTCCCAGCAAAGCAAGAAGGTGTATGCTCATGCATTACTCAAGGTACTGAAAGCCATGCATCTTTTGTAAGTAACTTGCATTTTTTTACAGCTTTTTAAACCTTCACCGGGGTGAATGACGTACAGGAAGAGGCCCTTTCTACACTCACCGTGGTTTGAATGTCTCACGCAGTCCCCTAGCACGGCACTGAACTGCCTCTGAGCTTCTGGCTCCGAGAAGCAATAGTAGCTGTGCCGGGCAAAGGGCTGCCACAGGTAAACCGGGAACTCCCTTGGCAGCTGAACAAAGGCTTGAGCGACCTCCTTCTCACTTGACCCTACACAGAAAAAAGAAATCTCCATTTGAAATCTGCACATTTCTTGGGGGGTTTGGCTCTTTTCCTCTGCTACAACAGAGAGAACAGGGATGCATGAGACATGAAAAAATCATCTCCTTCTTGATTCAAGTGATTTGGCACAGAGGGCAGGGGGACACAGCTGGGATAGGCAAACTCAGCAGGCACCAACCATCTCTCTAGGTTATACCATAACAACTTCATGTCCTTTTGGTTTGTATTCAAGGTGGCCACAACTACACATTTTTGGTAAAATTTCAAAGAAACTATTTCATTGGCTTGTAGCTGCTAGGGAAAAGGTTTTCAAGGCAAATATGTAAGTTTGTGAGCAGACATACACAGAGAGACCATACAGGAGCACACGATCTTCCATATAGAAAACTGCATTAAACCATGTAGGAACAGCAGCAGTTTCTCTGTCTCCAGGGCCTCCACATACAACTGCAAGGTGGCCTTATGAACTGTCACCTCAAGCCCTTGAAGGTAAAGCAAAGAAAGTATTAAGTATCTTGTTTCCACCTGCCCTGAGTCACTGTGCACAGGGGATGCTATACAACGCAGTTTATGTATAACCAAACCCAGTCTTGTGTCAGTGCCATGCACTGAGAGCCCAACCACAAGCAGTTCATCTCGGGAGATCTTCAAACCACACAGAAGGGGAGAAAAGCCATAAAGGACTCAGTCACTCTTTGTGAAGGGAGACCATGGGAAGCCCACAAGCAACCTTGGGCTGTTCCTCATTGCTCAACCCCAACTCCTGCAGAGCTGTGGTACACACAGAGGACCCCTCTAGCCACCGCTGCCCCATGCTAGCCTCTGACCACCCTTGGGAAAGGCGTATAAAAAGTCACCTTCCGACAGTCATAACTTTAAGTGGTATGAAACAGGACTTAAAAAAAAAATCTTTCTCTACATGTTGCCCTTATTCCTTTCCTTATGTGGCCTCCCATCCCATTTTCCAAATCTGACTCTGCGACATGAGATCTGCTCCCTTAAAGCCTGAATTTTCTCCATCTTTGTGGAGTGGGGACAGGCAGGATCACAGTAGTTGCAGTCCCAGAAACAACAAATTCAGCAGCAGCAACCTTCCTGCCCTCTCTGTGGGACTTATTATCAACTGTGAGTCAACACGGGCAGCTGGCATCTAAAAATGGAAACAAATAAACCAGGAATATTAACAAAGCCTGGGAACAATGGTGGTGTGGTTCCTGCCCTGCTTCAGCACAGCTTCCAGCAGCTTTGGGCTGGGATGTTGTTAAAAAAAGGGAGCCAGCATTTCTCTGAACGTTAGCTTATAGCATCTTCTGTGTACATCCACTCTGGAGCTGTGCTTTGACTTAGATGGACTTAAATGTGTCCATCTCCTATTGCCCCATTTTAAGGTCTATCCTGAAAGCCTGACGAGAAGAGGTCTGCATAAGGAACAGAGCCTGGGGTTTGGCAGCTCAGCTTTGAGCGGGGCTTACCAACAGGATCTGGAAAATGTTTATCAGATAGCAAATTGTAATCTTCTTCTGAAGTCAGTACTTTGCCTCCTGCAGGAATAACATGATATTTAGGGCTGGCTCCTTTCTGGTAGGCCTGGAAAATCAAGAAAGAGAGAGTTAAATGAGAGATTTAAAGAGAGGGAAAACATAAAAACCAAAACTCATTGACAACGCTAATGCATGGGGATATTCCCCAAAGGGAAATTTCTGTCAGATTCAATTTTGGATATATTCCCTAGGCCCATCAAATCTAAACCATGGTTAAATGTAAAAAACATTTTTGAAAATACCCTCTTAGTGCTTATCAGCTGTGATGAAGAGTCAGGGACAGAAGGGAGGGGAAAGCATGGGATTTGCTTCTAAGCCCTATTTGATTGATTTGCCAGCCAGGACTAGTTTGACTACAGCAGCTGCCAAATGAAAAGTTTCACTGCAGTCAACTTGAAGCCACCCAAAAACTGCTACTGAAAATCCAACTGCAGAAGCATGGGAACATATTACTCTGACATACAGATAAGAAGTGTTCTGTGATAGGCAAAGGAAGGCTCAAAGCATTAAAATTATTTGCTAGTTCTTGCAAACCTATATGGCCAATGGAAGACACGTGGTTGTACCCAGCCATCCCTCTGGACGACAAGTCTGGAGCCGCCTCACTGAGGACAACATTTCACCTAATATTTCTAACAGAAAGGCAGCTGCAAATTCACTTGGTATCAGTTTATTTGGGAGCATAAAAGGAAGAAGCATTTACCTCTTTATTCTCAAAGCAATCCACCGTGTAATCATTTCTGATAACAAGATATCTGTCCTTCCACTTCTTCAGATCCTCAGCAAAATGCAGCAGTTCTGCTTCATATAAGACCACCCCAGCTTCCATCGGGGGCTACAAAGATGATTTTCGAGATTTGAAATTACTCTGGATTACTCTGGATTTCATTTTGAAGCTTTTATTTCTACATTTCCATAACGCTGCTATGAGGGCTTTTGAGTCTTCAAATGCAACTTAGAGTCATAAACATCTCTCTGATTTGGACAGATACTACATATACAATCAAATTCTTGTAGCCTGAGGTGAGGAGGCAGCAGAAGAGCTCTGCCTTCCAGAAATAATTCCAGCTTTCTGAGACACAGACATTCTTATTTACCTTTCAGTTGGCATGCTTAAAGCAAGATGACTGTAGTTCATCACTTCCCATTTTCCAAATGTACCAAAACTGTTTCATTGATGCAGCAAAGAGTTTTATTATAAAATAGTAAATTATTTCCCATTTCTTTTGTGCCTGTGCTCTTGTAACTGATCTGCATCTTTCTGAAAGACAGGGCTCTTCTATTACCCTTTTACATCCCACCTCATTGATTTACCCTATTCAAGAGCATTGGATTTCCAATACAGCAAAAAAATTTAGATTTGTATCTTCTTAAGGTTGAATGCTGTTTCTCTGCATTTTCCTCTAATAAGAGAGTTTCGTTTCTCTTTTTGTCCCTCTTCCTCTAATAAAAAACATCTTTCCACAGTTCACAGAGGGGATTATTGCTATCTCCTTTATGGAACCCTTTAGCCATGGCTGAAAGGATAATTAAGTAAGTCCTGAACGTATGAATGATCTCTGTCCCAAGATTCTTGCAAAGCCTTGCAATTCTTGCAATTAGCAGGAAGCAACTAGTTTTGTCCAAGTGTCCAACTCTACCTTGATAATACTCATGCTTTGTACCAAAAATTTGTGTCACAGTTCTTCTCATGCTACATTCAAACAAGACCAAAACAAAGATGAATTCTCCAAAATAAATTTTAAACCTGCACCCAAATGCAACTTTTCCACCTAAAACCTAGCTGAACCAAATCCAACATCTGCACTTGCAAATCTGTTGTGTACACTTGGGTTATATATAAGTACACATATAAAATGTCCCAGATGCACATTTATTATTTATGCAACTATCCAATATAAGAAGCTGAAAGAACACTTCTTATATTGGAAGTGCTTGTATATATATAAAATATATATGTATATTATATACATATAAACACATTTAAATAACTTGAAAAATACTTTGGATTTGATTTTTAGAAGCTCTGAGTATCTGAACTGCTTATAAACTTTACTTGATAGCATTAAACTCTGGGAAAAAGAAAACCAAGCCCAGTCAGCGTCTGATACACTTGCAGCTTAGGTTTTCATACACTGCAACTACTAAATGTGTCATTTAAATAGTTAATGTGTTAATTAAATCAGCCAGGAGAGCAGAGCTGAATGGCAGCTTGAGGATGGGGAAGGGCTTACATGCCCTCCTACCTTGCTTTTCAGAAACCGGGACTGGGAATCCCGGTGCTGCTCCAGCTCATCCTGCACGTGCTTGCAGAAAGCCACTGTGTACTGGCGTCTGTAGTGAGGGCTGAAGTTTTTGATGACAGCCTCTGTTTTTCCTGAAGCAGAAACAGAGATTTAATTGTATTTAATGTACACGGGTTCAGAAAGTGCAATGCAGAACCAAGGCAGTTATCACCAGCAACCCAAAATACTGCCTAAGCATAGCAATGGTCACTTCCTGTACAGCAGATCAGGAAACCCTCAAAGATACTTTCAGCTGTTGTGATAACCAAGCAGGGAGGGAATTTGTCCAAGAAAACATTGGGATTTGGACGTTGTTTTTCCTTCTAAGAGTGGTCAAAATATATCCCAAATCCATTTCTCTATGAAAAGATGCTACCTGCCTCTTCCTGGGACATACTGCCACAGAGCCGTAGGTGCTCAAGAGCTGGTAAGGTTTTCAAAGAAACATACAGACAAGTGATACTGGCGAGCGTTTAGCTGTATTAACCAATTTGTTCACATAGTGAGATTTTAAAGCTGACTCAAAGCTCCTACGAAGGATGTTTCTAGGCTTGGGCACTAAAGTCTCTTTGTTTTAATGTAAACGGATACTCGGTCATGCTGCAATAAACACTAATCTTGTATTGTCTTGCTATGACCAAGATTTCATCGGTAGTAGTAAGAGCAATAAACACACTGACAGTGTCATTTCTGAGAATCTTAAAGCAATTTACAAGTAATTGACTCATTAACCTTATCAAAGAAATAATAATGCTTTACAGACAGGGAAGTGAAGCTGAAAGCTACAGCCATGTGCACATACACGACTCAAAGAGTCTCTGGCAATGCGAAAACCAAAACTTGGACTATGATATACATAGCATCCCGACCATCCTGGATACTGGAGAGATCTCTTCTTTGTATTAAGGAGTCCCATGACAAAGGGTTGTGGTTTTTTGAGCGTGTAAAAGAGAAATGGAATTTCACAAGTCAAAGTATAAAAATTTTGATACTTTCAAAATTTTACTTTGTTCCGCTTTGGGAAAAAACATCAAATTTTATCTGTGAGACAAAAAAATGGTAGTGCCCAAATTGAGATTTCTCGAAGCCTTTAAAGGCATGGACTCCTAAACCAGGACTGGCATTCAGCACTCCAGAAGGGCCAAACAGAGGAACCAGCAAGAAGCACCGTGACCTCCAGAGTCCTGAAAAAGCTGAACCACTTGCATCATATAATGATACTCCTGGACTGACAAACTCCTTCCAGCCACCCACCAGCACTACCACCAAAAGAGACCCACTGGGAGTTTTCATGATGTTTCTGTATTTTATACAATGGCTCACAACAGCTGCCGTGAGCCTGCAGCAGCTATGATGAAATCAGGGAGAGGTCTAGATGGGTTTGCCGCTTCAAACATATAATCATAGTCCTTCTAAAGCAACTATGCAAAACTTCCTGGATTACTACCGATTCTGTTGCCATTACTCACCAAAAAAATCTGGTTTAAATGTCAGTACGGTTCCCAGACTGTTCATGCTTTTTTCCATCTTAAATAATTTTACATATCATGAAGTAAAGAGAAAAGCTGTGGATCATTACCAAAATAAGTGCATTGGGATTTTGCAGGAGAAAGTGTGTGGGGTGCTTTGGTGTACAAGATGCTATGGTCCAAGATTTACCATGTCTGGCTATCTTATTTCCATTTAAAAAATCTAAATGTATGTGGCTGAAACTGCCATGGAAAAATAACTAGTTTGCTAAGGAGTTCACAGAGATGTGCAATGGCAAAAGGTTTTTAATGTACTTATTTTAGATCCAGCTCAGATTTGCTCCTAATGTGGGACATTATTGGGTTGTTAGAGGTAATTTCATCAATTCAGATAGCCACAGTATTTAATGACTCTCTAACTTCCTGATCATTACATTTACATCACTGTAGCTATGTGGATGTGCACACTAAGGAAAAAGCTACCCATCAGCTCCTCTGCTTCTGCAATTTTATTTTCAGTTTGATGCACAGAATTTGACACATCTCTCAAGTTTAGGGACAAGACTGACATGAACTTTCATTCCAGCTACTCCTGTGTAACCAGCTCAGAAAGGTGAGCTGGAGCCTTCTCCTGCTTAAGCATCAACAGGATCACTGCCTTCAACTGAACTGAAGGTCCCTTTTGCCCCACTCCTGCACTGTTCCAACCACATATCACCACCAGGTTACAAAACTGCCACCGCTTCAAGCCCTGTCTGGGTGCACGGAGGAGACAGCTCAGCCAACTGCCGCGTTTGCAGAGTCATTACACAAAGCTGGAGGGATGTCAGGAGGCCACATTAAGTTTTCACTTATGTAAGTTTTTCACAAATTTATCTGTGGGACAGCACCAGGTGACAATCTGCACTCTTTCAGTTTTAAGACACCAGATTTTTTGAGGCCCACTGATGATAGGATATGCTTGCATATAATAGCAGGATACCAATGCTGCTGAAGCAGAAAATCCCTGCCTGTACAACATCCTTTTAAAAACCAGCCTGCTTGGGCAGAGGCATAAGCTTATTCTCCAAATAAGGATAAAGGTTCCCAAAACATTCTTTATAGCAATTTTTTTTTCCTTCTGGTCCCAGCCAGCAGTAGGATGTTGTTGGCCCCAGCTGCGGTGGAGTTTCCTGCTCAGGGTTAGCCTCTATTTTCCACCACAGCTTTTTCTTTTGCAGCTTGCAGTGGCCTCTTAATCTGTTACAGAGGGCTCCGGGACACTGGACCTCACTTGACTACTGCCTGCATCCTGCAGTAAAAATTTGCAGAGGAAGTGGAACAAAGAACAAAATTCTGGTGTTGGGAAAAAAACCCCAACAATCACAGGAAATACCTGTAATTTTGGTGAGGTCTTTCAATTATGGCTATATCGGCTCAGAAGTGTGATTCTTCACTATCAACATTTCTTAGATCAGCTTAAAGTACAATGACCAAAGAGAAAGGAACTACGCAATCTGTAATATATATAAATGAAAAATATTATATCAACGCAATTTTTATGTGCAGACTATATTTACAATCAACCAAAATATGAATCGAGGAGCAAATGTTTCAGGCTGTTTATTCTAGTCTTTGCATTACTTGTTGCAAAGGATCTCTGCGCTAAAAATTCTACCTTCTAAAATTACAATAAAAGGTTTTATTAAAAGATTGTGAGTGGCAACACATGAAGACCTGGTCTTGTACTGCTTGGCTCAACTGCAGGCATTGCAACACTACCTACTGGTGGGAAGAGAAGCGGATGAACCCTTGATCCATTGTTTGTTGATGGATCTTTAAACTCTTATGGTTTACAAAAGATAAAAATACGCTATCAGAAAATGAACATCATGGAAACAGTCATGAGTAATAGGAACTCCTCCCATGTAATCATAATAGGGGGCAACTGGAGATAAAATACTCCACGGCAGTTGAAAAATGAGTTCCCTTAATTCTTTTCCAAATTTAGTGTGGCTTGCTTAGTCTGAGCTGTTTATATGGAGCAAGGCCAACCTTCCCACTTGGCTGGTCTGGCAATGGTGCAGCTTTGGCTCATATGAATGTGATCTGAAACCCAACAGCTAGGATGTTTATTCTAGGAGAACATGTAGCTTGATCATCTCCAGTAGAAGCCTCCATGCAACTGAAATTACCAACAGGAAAGGATGACAAAGATGGAGATGGAAAGATTTCTGTCAAATTAATG
Source organism: Strigops habroptila (assembly GCF_004027225.2). NCBI lineage: Eukaryota > Metazoa > Chordata > Aves > Psittaciformes > Psittacidae > Strigops > Strigops habroptila. The sequence goes on along the minus strand of NC_044284.2, from coordinate 38,855,528 downwards.
AGGAGAGGGTCCATTTCCCCTCTGCTGAGGGGAATGATCCTGCTCCAGAATAAACTTTGTTAATGCTTCAAGATGCATCTCCTGTTCCACAGAACCATTCTTGCACTCAATCACAAAAATTTGGCATAAGTTACGATACGTCTTTTAAAACTAAATAAGAATGTCATTGCACTGAGAAACTAGAAACATCTGCCAGTTGCCCCATTGGAAATCAGGATCCCTTCCCCAAACTTGTTCTTGCTACTCCACTGCCTTTGACCTTCTTAACCGTGTGTTACTCGTGCTGGACACTTGTATGTAACTCCAAGTTACATACACCTACAGCATGTCCTCAAATAGCTGACTTTCAATTTTGTTTTTCATTGCTTTTATTGAAATAAACTGATAAGGACACTCATGGGCAAGTTGTCCTACGAATTTCTGCTGGTCTAGCGGCTGGCTTTCAGCCTGGTGGCTCAGCTGCATCCAACCCAGCTAGCTCACCCTGCCATGCTTCTGTCTCTTTAACAATGTGTTGCCAAGAGACTGGTACAGATGCAGGTCAGGACAATTCAGAAGAAAAGGGCAGAAAACAATAACTTCTTGGCTGGCATACAAGAGACGGATTGCTCACACTCACTGGACTTCAGCCATTTGGAAGTTAGAGAAAGAGGTAAGGACTTGAAATAACCTTACCTTTATTCTTTATTATTAAGTGGATAATAATAAATAATATTATTTATATTAATTATTATATATAATTATATATTATATATTATATATTAATTAATAATATATATTAATTAATAAATTATAATAATATTATAATAAATAATATTATTTATTATAATAATAAATACCTTTATTATTAAGTGGAATTAAGTGTTATTCCACTTAAATAGTGGTGTTCAGTAGCAAGATGACCCTTCCAAGGGTAGCAAGATGACCATGACACTTCCTCTCCATAGCACAATTGCTTGCACTCAGCACCTTTTGAATGTGGTTTTCAAAAAATACCACAATCAGTGACATGAATCTCTTTGGAGGTCTGGAGGGTTTATCTTCTTAAACCATTTAAACCTGTTGGAAAATATACTTTGCCCCCATAGGACATGAACTGTACGAAAAGTAGATGATTTGCTGTATCAAAGCAAACCCTAGACAAAATAAAACCTAAAAGAAACAATAAGAATTGTGCATGCTGAGCACCAGTACACCCAGCACTTCAAACAAGTGTGAAGTATTGAAACAGAACAGGAATGATTGACTTTGTCCTTGCGTTTCTTCCACAAGGCCACGAGCAAAGCCATCAGAAGTAAATATAAAAAGATCAGTTGATCATATCCGCATGGTGCTTCACCAGCCAGGAGTACAATCCACAACTGGGGACATGCTTTTAAATGACAAAGTATAAACTACACTGCATGCCTTAGTGTTATTCAGCAAATTCAGTACCGAGCTTAAAATTACTATCATCCATCCATCCATATATATAATCTTATTCCCACAGCTCATCAGGGTAGCAGCAAATGAGTAAACAAAATAATTTCAGTGTTCAGTTCATGGGTCGACTTCATCCCAAGTCCAAGCTAAACGCAATCTTTGATTAGGATAAACGTCTAAATCTGTAGATGCTCTACTTGAGCCCTGTGAGTTGGCAAAGCTGAATGTCAGTATTGGCCGCTCTGAAACAGGTTGGATGCTTGCCATGGAGAGAAGCAGCCTCTGCTGCTTCTGCTGCAATACTGAGCATAAAAGCTGTTCTTCCTGAATTCACCCATTCATTTGAAACATCATTATCAATTATTAAATGCATCTGGTAAATAGAAAACCTGTAAACACAATTCTCTTTGGCCCTCTCAAACAATGCCCAGCACCTTCCAGCACTCTGGGACATGTAATAGTGCAGCAGGAAATACCAGTGATTTCCTCTTTCCTCCAGTCTTCTTTCTTGTGCAGTACTTATGGTACCACCCAGAAACTGTTTAAATCCAAGTGCTCCCAGGCTTTATACTACATGTACAGGGAGGCAATATAAAACACTGTTGAAAGCACAGCTCAGTTTGATCTTTATTTACAGAAATAGTATTTCGATTATCTGTGAGTCATGACTTAATACCTGTTATGAAAAAAGGGATGACAGACACAAATCCCATGTTCTGATTTGGCTGAATCACCTCTCCACAGGTTTGTTTGCACTCACTCAGCCAAACAAAGAAGCTCTCTGGTGGAGCCACCCCTCTTCCCTATGTAGACACACTGAAAAGCATAGTTTGCACCTGCTAAAATACTGAAACCAATTATTTACTCTCAGCCTTGTTTATGTTAATGGAGCCTACTCTTATTAAAAATTTATAATGCTGTAACTACTCTGGTGTGCACACACGCCCAAATTATCCATCTGTAATGCAGACACTGAATTAGACTGGTAAAATTCCAGTTAGTCACCCAAAACTCAACACATATGTGAGGATGATACCCATCACACCTCAGATCATATTCTTCCTAAATCTCAGCATATAAGCACTCCTTGGATGCTTAGCCCATCTTCTCTATAGGATGAATGGGAAAGTTGATGCTGTCTTGTGAAAAAAATCAGATTTCTTAGCAAGTTTGCCAGCTGAGACCATGGGTGTGAAATCTGTGCTCCGCCAGAAGTGAAGCTTCTCTCTCAGGGCAAGCTAAACAAACACGTTTGTAAGTTCGTGTAAATTTGATCCATGGTAAAGGAGGAGCCAAAAATAACAGGCTCCGTTCCAACCTTGCAGATCTCCTTTTCTACAATTTTACTCAAGTACTTAGCTCTTCCTCAAGTGCTCTGCTAAATGAGGCTAAATTTTATACTGAGCTGCACAATTATCCCATAGATTTCAATAGGTTTATACACCTATGATGTTCATCTTGGGCAACTTCATGAGCGTCTCCTATTTCAGAGGGAGTAGAAAGACCTGAGTGATACAGACCTCGTACTCTCTAAAAAAAGAGGGCTTGTTTTCTTAAGAGTAGCTTGTGATTTAACTATGGATCCTGCTATTTTAAATTAATTCTGAATACTGTCCCATTATTAAAAAATGCAGAGCAAAATACAGAGCATTAATCCTGCTTAAACACAGCCCATCTCTTGGGTCAGAGACTCATTCCTACAGCCAGGTTTCCTCTCCTCTTTCCCCTTCCCTCCCAGACTGAGATCTAGAAAATTCTTCTCAGGAAATGCAGAGGCAGGACTATCACATCTTTGACCTATGGTTAACCATCATGATCCTAACAGCACGTCTTCCATGCCTTCACAAGCATCTGCTATAACCTGAAACTCTCTGGAGAATATCATCTTAGTGCATAATAAGGTGAATTGCAATCACCTTATTTTCATGCATGTGTCCCTTGTAAGAAGCATACAATTCCCTCTGACTGCACTACACGTTGCCAGGTATTATATTTGAGACCTGCTGCTGTTAAGATGGAAATGCCCAGGGAAACATATTTTAGCATCAACCCACAATTGCAAAGCAACAGGCTGGGGTGCCCACTTAAAACAGAGAAGTAGCCTTTATTGGGTCCACCTACTCCTTCGGCATGTGCACTTCACAGACACGTGCCAGCCCTGGGACACCACTCCCTCCAGTTTCTTCGTACCTTCTTCCACACATGCGCCATCTCCCATGCTGGGGGAAATGAATGGACAACCTCTCCAGCCAGAGATGGGTCCTGCACAAGCAGCTCTGCCAGCATTGCAGAGCGGAGAAGCAGTAAAAACCAGAAACCCACTGGCAGTGCTATCGCCCTCCTAAACATGTAGGCCTGAAGCAGGGATAGGGAAAACAACTGGAAGGATTTGAATCTTAACCTTAAAACACCTGAATTGCAACCAGTGAGATCAGGCACTCCTCTGTCAAACAGTGGGGGCCACCAGCCACCAGCTCTGCAACGTTCCCATTGCCGAATCATTTTTTAGGGGAGAAAAAAGATTTCATGAGTTGCCTTTGCATTTCTGTTAGATTCAAAAATATCCTAATGATCATGAATTACATAAAGGCCAAAGCCTGTGGTTAATCAAGCAGAAACAAGCCCAACACAAGCCAAGGGTTTGATTAACACTGTGTCAGATAAGCTTATCCTTAAGGCTGCTGAAATTTATCCTTTACTGGCAATGGGGCTAGAAGCAGCAACACTGTCTGGCAACAATTACAGTCAAATTCAACAAGAATAAGGGCTGATAATTATATATAAGCTTATTTCACAGCACCAGAAGAACTAGGGATGTAATAAAACAAATGAACCCAATCTAGTTCCTTGGGACCACAAGAAGCTAAACTATGCTCTGTATTAAGTTAATTTGAAGAAGGTCAGTGGTTTTCAAGCTTTGAGGTTGTTTCTTTTTCAACTCTCAGAGCCACAAGCTGAGCCACTACTGGGGAAACAGACACCAAGCATCTCTTGAGCAGCTTTCTCCAAACCAGATCTCGGCATCACGTTACATGTCATGGTAGGTCAAACAAGAATGTTTCTTGGGAACACTTAAACAGGTTTCAAAAAATGTAAGTCAATGCCGCATCACCCTTTAAATCAGGATGATGCGTTCCCTCTTCCCCCCCTTTCGGGTGATGTTGCAGCCAGTTACTTCACTGCATGACCATCTGCAAGACAATATAACAAAACCCATCCTCACGTCAGAGATACAGAAAACAGATATAACCATCTTCACGGTACTAATTAAAGGTTTTTCCATATATATGTATTTATATAGGCACACACACCTGCATAAGATTAATTCTGTGCAATGCCTGGACTGTGCTCATACAGAACCTTCTTTTTTTTTTTTCCTTAATTATTTTGCCAAAATTATGCCATACTAGACAGGTCTATTACAAAATTACTCAAAGGCATATATGACATTGGGCATAGTTATGAGTACACACACACGTCTTTCCATGTGGGGCCTCATTTATGCTGAAGGTACCTTAGTCTTAAATTTCCCTTTATTCCTTTTACATTGTAACTGCTTTCACCACCAGCCTAGTGTAAATCAACCCAGATGGATTTCTCAGAGTACCAGGTTCAGAGTACCAGGTTTCCCATGAAGACATCTCTTTTTAAGCACTGTAGCAGAAGGCCACTTTCCCATGGCAATATTTTATTCTGTTTCTCAACAAACCCCAGAAAATGGAAAAGGGCTACATGTGTGTAACGAAATGAGAATAAGGGTACCATCAGGTCCCTTTTCCTTGCAGTTTTCCTCCCCAGATTGTGAGGTGTTTGATTCTCTTTTGGGTCCCATATACAATGAAAAATAGTAAATGTCACAATTTCCAACGGACAATATTTCAGCTAGTGCCAAAAAAAAAAACCCAAAAAACGGGAGAGGAATATGTAAATGCAGTTCACATCCCAAGGAATTTTTTTTTACCCCATCTCCCACTTTACATTAAGCTTGGACAAGAAAAATGGGAAAATTATTGTGTTCACACTCTGCAAGAAATACTTCCAAGCATTAAAGGGTGTACATTCATGCAACTAAAAGTCTCCCCTTTTATAAACAAACCCTTCTGTACTTCTCTGTGGACAACCATATCTCCCAGCAAAACCACACTCTTCACTGAATTTTTAATTCTCCAGAAGAGACAGGAGGAAGCACTGGCGCCTCATCCTGCAGGGAAGGAGGTTTCTTCCCACGGTTACAAAAAAGCATCAATTAAGGTTAAGAGTTTAGAAAACAAGTGTATATAACATGAATCTGCCCACCAAACTCCATGTAAAACATTCCTTTTTCTGTGAATATTACAGATAGGGAAGGGAAACTACAGCCCTGTGATGCAACAGATCAAGTTTTATAATTCAAGTTAGTTGAGAAACACCAAGAAGTGGTACCAGAGCATTAGCTGCCCAGACCTGGGGTTCTTTAAAGCTCTGAAAATGTCTGATTTGACATGAAGGGAGTAAGACACACTGATGCTTACCTGTAAGTGGCGACCTTAACGACATCTCCTCTCACCCTTCAAAACAATGCTGGACTTAAAGAGTACTTACTCAGGATCTACTATAACTGCTGCTACTGCCCAAAAGTCCTAGTGTGGGTTAGGAGCAGTCTTTTGTTCTCTTCCAGTTGTGAAATGGGTACAAAGGAAATAGAACTGGCTATAATACAGTGAAGGTCTTGCCCTCCCTAGGGAAACCGATGTGACTACTCAAAAAGCCCCTGCTTGTCCAGGGACAATCCAGGCGCGGAAGCAGAGAAATGATGCAAAAGGCTGTGAAAAGAAAATAAAGGGGAACAAGCAAACAGAAGATGGGAGATGGCCCTCTGGCTGCCTGGAGCTTCTCAACATGGGAGACCTGTCTTTTGCCTCCTTTTCCCTCTTTTCTCTCATTCAAAACTGAGCAAGGCCATAATCAAGATCTCAGTATTTCCAAAGCACTGTAAAAGAAGGAAACAAAGTGATCTCAATGTTTTTTGAGTTTTTCTTTCGCAAAGCTAAAAGAACCCATTAAACTTAAATAATCATGTCTTACTTGGCAGAGTTTATGCCTTTGATTCTTCTGGATTAAAGTTAGGACCTGACTAATAAAAGGATAACTTCTGCTAGCAAATCCATAACTAATTCTGGAAATTTTCTCCTGCAAAGAGGTCAAGTAAAAATTGTAACAATCTCTAACTTTCTGCAACTGCAGCACTATCAAAGGATTGCCTTCACATTCACCAGGTCTCCCCCGCTACAACCAACCAGTGCCAGCAATCGAGATCACCAGAGGTAAAAGAAATACTCCCAGGTCACAAGGTCATACGTTAGGGGAATTTAAGAAAAAAGGTAAAAGAACTGTGTTCAGAAAGAATTCGATGTAAATATAACAGAGATCACATACAAAGCAAGACATTTATCTTAAAGTCACTCTTGTGCAAATGCCAGGGTTTAAGGTCTAATTACCTTTTGTCCTTTTTACCTCTTTTTACCTTTTCAACTTTTTGTTGAAAAGTATTTATTTTCTTTTTCAGACTTCTATTTTAGCCATAGTTCAGAGAAACGCCAGAGCCCCACTGAGTGTTTGTCTGCGACTCTCAGAAAGGCGTAGCTATGGCGTCACTTGCTGTGACAGGAAGGTGGTGGCACAGAACTCTGCAGGTGTAATCTCAAAGTCATCTTGCTTCCTTCGTGGAGCTGCTTTCACTAAAGCCCGCTTATATGCGGTGGAATCAAGCTCAGAGAGGTTACAGTCCAGCCACTTGACAGTCCGCCAAGTGTTGTACGTTATTCTTCTTCTGCCTGGACAAGTTTCAGTTCCCCAAATGCTCATGAAAGCACCACCGAGAAGACAATAGGGTTAGCACTGATGTTTGTTTTTTCCATTTCTAAGAAGACTTCCCGGGAAGAAGCGCCAGTCAGCTATTGTCTCTCTCACTAAACGTGTGTTTGAGTCTCCTTGGTTGCTCAGCTCTTCCGCCTCAATGTTTCAATACTCCTTCCTTTTTGAAAAAAAGAAAAAGATAAGTTGCCTCATTTCCTCTCCATATATCTTTCATGTTCAGAAGGGTTTGTGACAACACGACACAACTTGAAAGGAATAAAACAAATCAAAACCACCTTCTTCCAGTGCTGTGTTTGTACAGTAGGATCACATGAGCTTCTGGGGCTTGGAAAAACAGCCAGACAGGTTATTATTGAGAAGAGGAAGTTCCTGAGAATTTATTTGGAAATGGTTTGGTGAGAGCTCTCTTGGTGGTTTGCAGAAACCCTGTGCCTTTCGAAGTCTACAGCAGGACCTCCATGCATAGGCACACCAAAAGTACTTGCTGGTAGGCTGCAACTTGTGGTAACACATAATCACAACATACTCAAGGTTTGGTTTTATATCTATGGTGGCAATACCTCAATTAGTGCATGTAACAGTTTGCTTTCATTGCTTTTGCCTCTGTACGATCAATTATGGAGTTCGTTTTGTATGTCTCAGTCCTTCCATCTTGGGTCTCCATAAAGTTCCCCCATCAATCTACTCTGAGCTCCCATCAATGTGGATGCTGATACTCCTCTCTTTTTGGAGAAGAATATGGTCCTCTGTTTTGTTTGTCCATACCAAAAATTAAATTCTTCATCTTTCTGTGCTTTGTAAAATGTTTTATTTAGGGGACTAAGGAAAAAACAGCCCTAAGAATGCAACATGCAAGAGCTGGTAAGAAAAAAAGAAAACAGCTTTCACGTGATAAGACACGGCAAGATATCTGGCAAATTTATGTATATCAGATTACATTTTAATTTTCTGACTGCAGAGGTAATCATAAGTAATGCTACTTTAAACATATTTAGCTCCTACCTGCTCAACAGCCCTTTAAGCATACTACCAGTTCATTTCACTGGGAAGGCAGGCAGGCGGCAGTCTGATTTACAGACTCACAACTGAGAAGAAGGATGCTAAATGCACCCCTCTGTGGCAAAAGGGGTCACAAAATGTTTATGTTAGTGCAGGTCTTCACAAGGAAGAACAGATTTTGGATAATAATAAATAACTGTGATTATGTGGCGTATAATTTTGTTGTACAATTTTGAAATTTTAAAATTATACAACATAGTGTTCTTTGTGTCTTTCCCCAGACTCCTCAGTTAAACAATTGTAAAAGACAAAGGAGAGCCTATGAGATGGTCTAGTTTCTGCTCCAGTCCCTGCACGGCTGCTCTGCAAAATTTTGCCATGAGCCCACGTAAGAGTCCAATATCCACAAACTACCTCTAATCCAACAGAGTAACTCTCATCTTGAATATAATCCAAATATGAATTCCTCCATAGGCTGCCTGCATTTATTGACTACAACTAAATTTCAAGCCATATTTGCATTCTTCAATGGTGACTTAAAGTCAGCGTGTGGCTGTCTGAGAAACAAATGCAGGGAAAGCCGCATAAATCCATTTTCTGTCTTCATTTGGGCTGATGGGATTCACCAGCTTGATGGAAGTGCAGGATGAGCACTAAATTTCTACAAAACATTTTCCCACCTAATGGTATCCAGTGTGGCTTCAAAACACCCCCAACAGTTCTTGAAGCCAGAACAACCTTTCAGAGACTTTTCTATCCCCTACTGTTGCTCCCAAAGACCTCTACTATACAGTGCAACCATCTCTTCCAATGACATGCTACTTAGGCTGCATGCTGCTCATGCAGTAGCAAAACTTCTTTGTACCCTGGGACACTTCTTCTTTGCTATTTACCCTTTCAAGCATCACTGAGCAATCATTTCACCAACAGTTTCACCATAGGTTTTTGCATAAACCCAGCAACTTCATACAAACTGGCAGGCTCTTGGTTAGCTAAAAAGCAAATCAGCAAAACGGATGATAGAGTAAGAACAGGCCAGGAAGTTTGGAATACTGTATTCACAAAAACCACCAATATGATTCATGGATTCTTTATGATTTCCAATGCAAAACCACGGCCACTAGGAGAGACTGCTAAAAAAGTGCATCTTATGCTCTCCGCTTTACACTGAGCTTCACTAGTGAAGATGCATCAAACCTTTCAAAATCAGCCAGTCAGGTTGAACCTTCTGACTTCAAAAGTTGTGGTTTAAATGGAGTCATGACTTTTTCTTTACATGTCTCAGAAATTCAGAGGTCAGGACATCAAAACACAGGCCTCATTGAACATACAAGTTTCCAATTTTGCTTGCACACATGTCCCTCTGAGGGACATGTGCCTTAGCTAACAGCCACAAAAACCATAGTCTAAGAGAAGATAGTCTTCTTATAACCTCTTTTGAACCAGTAATGAGGTCAGATCTTTCTGTAGTAATTATTTCACTTTCAGAAGTACCTAAGTCACTAAGAGGATGGTATACACGGTTGAAGATCCAAAGGCATTTTTGAAAATTACTTTTGCTGCCACTGAGGCAGTTTCCAGAACTGCTGGATACCAACCACCAGGATCAGGTAGGTGGGTGCTCAGCACCTCTGAAGCCAACTGAAGTTCTAAAAATTACACTTTTGGTTTGGGATGTATTAAAAATATCTGCTTGGTGTGCTTCAGAAGAACCTTCTGTGAGAAAAAAAATGAAAGCGCCAGATTTTATCTCATTCAAGAATGAGTAGTACAGAGCAATGCAAAGAAAGTTGGAGGGGATAATGCAGCCCTGGCTTCAAGATTGAGCAGATACCCTAACATGTTTTTTAAATTCAATTTCCTAGGGTTCCTCTAATTTGTAAAATACTGTATCTTGAAACTGAAAGAAAACAGAATTATAGCAAAGAAACTTGTAAGATACAAATGTCAAAATGCTTCACCGGCCAGCACACTTCTTTTTTTGGTTTTTTTTTAAGTTATTTAAATAAAAATAAAAGTCTCATTAGAAGGTAGTAATTAGAACTACCTTTTTTGCCAAACTGCTCCAGAAAACTCATTTTTTAAACATACACTCTTCTTTCCTTGTCTACTGTATATAAATTATATATCTTCTGGTTAACACATCATTCAGTCTGGAATAATTATACATCAGAGAGATGCCTAATAAGCTGATCTTAAAACTCTATATGTCTAAAAAAAGATCCCAAGGATTGTTTTATGAATATAGAATGGCATCAGTTGACAAATATATGGCATAGTCCATATTATTGTGGTTGCTACCAAGAACCACATGAATCAATGTTATGAGCTTGTTTTTGTATTATTCAAGATGACAGGACTTTTGAAGAAAAGCAAGAGTGTATTCTATAATCGTGAGAATCCCCTATGAAGATGAAAGAAAATTAGCCACACAATATAAATACATAATAGAAAGAAAATACAGAATATAAGCAATAGTGCATTTTATCAACAATGTGCACTTAACTGGGAAGAATCCATAAGGTTTTAAAAATCCCACAGCTGCTACAAGATGCAACAATGAATAGAAATACTTGCATTTACAACTAAAACTAACAAGGGACAGAATTGACGAAGAAATATTTTCTGTTACCATAACCATATTGTTTTAGACTTACATCAGACAAAAGCTATTTCAACAGGAAAACCTGTCTTAGCCAACAGCTGGAAAACTCATAGTCTTATTCTGGAAGGAAAGGAGACTTATTACTTTTTACAGATGTCTTCATTCCCATCATCCAAAAGAAGTTAAAAATGAATAGAGATGGGCCCCATCTGAAATACGGCTTTCACATCCTCCCAAGGCTGCGCACACTCACATCTCTGGCACCAATTCAGCCTATGCTACTATACGTAACGGTGACAGAAACTCAACCTGACATTTTGTATAGCATCCTCAAATTCAGCTTTAAATTTATTTTTTGTTCAGTCTCTCAGAAAATCGCATGCCCCTTCCAACAGCAGAACTCCAAACACCTCAGCTATCAGAGAAGCTGGATTTTATTTTTTTAATTGCTCTTTTGCAGACAGTAACAGTAAAAACCCAGCCAGTGTTCACCTACACTGTTCAGTCCCAGCACCCTGTGAGACCTGGCTGTAAGAGCACCCTCCAAGACAAGACTGCTTTCATTTTATATTCATGAAAGTAACACCTGCCAATGCCAACTTTTATGGAAACAGCACAGCAACTTTTCAGTTGACCACACTTCCTGCTGCCTAAATATTTAAGGCACACTAAAGAAGAACCATGTAGCAAGATTAATAGCTACCAAACCACAAGCTCTTGCTCAGAATTACCATGTAGTATTTTATACTCTTATCAACACTTTGGTTTTGTATGTTTGTTTACATTGGTAACTCCCTTGTATCTCTGTGTGGTATCAGCTTTAGATATCCCCATTCTGGTACAAGATGTGCTGAGCAGCTTCATGTTTTTTCCGTGCATAAGGGAAGTTGGTGATAAATTCAGATGAGGGCTTTCCTTTTTCATTCACTTTGAACCCAACTTCTTCTTCCAACAAACCCCAGTGCTGCTTCTCACTGGGCTGCTTCAGTTTATGATTTGTCACCACTACTTGGCCACAGCTCCCAAGGGATTATCACGAACACATCAAGCCAATCTCCGAAATGTACAGAAACTTATTTTGTTGCAGATCTCACATGTGTTTCACAGCAAATATGGCCTCAATATTCTTCTTCGCACTCTTCTCCCCCACTGTTTCCCTTGGGTTTGGTAGGACATTGTTTGAAAGCAGCTTGCTGCTGAGCCCTCCTGCTCTCAGGTGAAAAGCAGCTGAAACTCAAGAACAGGAGGAAGGAATTGCTGTGGTAGAGAATGGTGAAATACATACAACATGAGGACCTTTCTTCTACAGCTTCTGAGGAAAACCCACAATGAGGACAATTGGACTGGCAAAGGAACTGCTGTGCTAATGAAATACCCGTGGTCCCTCCAGTGGCACAGCAGTTATGTACCATGAAACCAAGCATGCATGCTGCAGCCATTCCGTAAGGAAGGCATTCACCACATAATTAAAATACCTCTAAAGGAATGAGAGAAATGGGAGCCAAATCCTAATACTGGACCTAAAAATGCAGTGTGACCAATGTACCAGACTGGTGAAGTATCACACATCTAGAAGTAAGATTAAGTTAGAATTCCCGTTTTCAAGATGCCTTTATTTTGGCATTCAGAGAGAGGAGCACTCAAATCCTACATCAGTCTACATGGACACCAACATCCTTCCCCATTCCTTCAGTCTGTTTTTGATCAACAGGCTGATGCAAGCAGCTATTAACATAGTTTTTTGCTCAGCACATGATTTGCTTCTGTAGTTCAGAAAGTTTTTTGAACTTCCTAGAGATCAATTTATTCTATTAAATACATTGTGATGGCTTAATCAAGACTTCTGTGTGGGCTACAAACACCTTTTACATGTAGGCTGGGCTCAAATAAAGCTCAAGGAAACTGGGAGTGATGCCTGTCCTGTGGCCATTTACCAGTCTGCTTGAGATGTCCCTTCAAATAGTAGTGCTTCATTTGTACCACAAGCTGAATAAATGCACGAGGAGGCTAACATAGCTTGCCATCCTGTTTGGACAGAAAATTTCAGATTTTTGAGGTAAACAGATGATTTATTATGCTTCATTTTCAAATGGATATATGTCCCTCCTTCACAGAGTGCACACTTGGATTAATCGGCTTGATTTCCCTGGATTAAATCCTCCTGTGCAGCACACGCAGGTCTGTTTCACAGGATTTCTGATTGTTTATTTTTTTTTAAACCAAAAGACGCTGGAACAACCATTGGCTCCAGTCTATCAAGCCTCCCATGCAAGGTATAGGAAGCTACACCAGGTAGGTATGCATGCATTTTGGTATAACACTGAGCAATGCCGCCAAGGTCTAATCCTTGAAATACTAGAGTCTGGTTTGGTTTGTACAAAACATGACTCCCCATGAGCAATCCAGCAGCTGTGTCACTTTTACATATAGTTTTTCCAAGAGTTTACAGCTTCATTTTCCCTCCACGCACAACTGATCTGCTAATTTCGACCTGCACAGGAGGAGGACATGCCTTCACAATGCTGGCTGACATTTGCTATTTTCCTTTTGGGTTTTTTATGCAATGTTTGGCTTTGGAGTATTTTGTTCAGCATCCCCTTTGTAGAAAATGGCATAGTCTCTGTCTAAACCCTTCCTTCCTCATTAAAAATATGGCAGCATAAAAGCCCTGCAGTCTTCGCACAATTTCATTACATGATCATTTTGCCTTCTGCAAATGAGGGTCTTCAGTGAGGGTCACAAGAAGGGTAAGAGATACTCCAGCTGATTCTCTGTTTCCTGGCCATAGCTGGAAAGCTCACTGCAAAATACCAGGCCTGGTAGAAACAGTAATAAGTAAGTAAACAACCGTGATTACGTTTTAAAAGCATACAAAAGTCAAGAGCTCATGTCTCCTCTGCATCTTTAGTTCAGGCAGTCCTCTTTAATATGTACAGTTGAAACACTTTTAAAGGATGGTGGGACACTGGCGCAGGTTGCCCAGAGAAGCTGTGGATGCCCCATCACTGGAAGTGTTCAAGGCCAGGTTGGACGGAGCTTTGAGCAATCTGGTCTAGTGGAAGGTATCCCTGCTCATGGCAGGGGGGTTGGAACTAGATGATTTTTAAGGGTCCCTTCCAACCCAAACCATTCCATGAATGAATGTATGATCTTTTCTCCTCCAAATAACCACAAAAATCACCATCAACTTAGATCAGCCGACAATCTGGATAATTTTTAGGCTCCCCCTTGCAGACACACCAAATGCAACCCTGACAGCTGGATACCTACCTCCAGCCACACTCACAAACTGTCAGTAACCTCAAACACTCATGTCAGCTGCTGCTTCCAGGGCTTAGAGCAAAGACTGATAGAGCACAAGCAGCAGTGGCTAAAGCTACTTTTCTTTACAGTCACGTCTAAAATTACCATCTTCTAATCAATTTCATATGGTACCTGCCTCATGCATTGAGGAACTCTGAACGTTTGTGGCATGGTCAGCTGGAAATAGCAGGTAAATACCACCCCAAAGAACCAGATCCTGTCTTCCATGTCTGCTGCAAAATGTAAAGCTGGACAAAATGTATGTCACTTATGGGAGAAGCTCCCAGATAGCTCCTGCTGCTGCCTTTTTCTGATTTCCAGAACTACTGAGTGCCTGCAGTCACAACTAAGCACAGTCAGAGCCTGGCTGGAAATCTGGGGGGAGCATTAAAATGGCCAGGTCCCTGAAAAAATTAAGCACTAGGTGTGTCAAGCCCCAAAGTAATATCCGTAACTCCTCATGCATGAAATAAAATACCAGCAGTTATCACAGTATCTCACTGGGAAAATCATCGCTGGTTGACGCCTGCATGGCACTTTGTAGCTTGACAGGTGAATTTTGAAATGAAATGAAATCTCAGAAGGGACAAAAAACCCAAACCCAAACAACAAATCTCGGGCTTCCTACTGACTGAAGCCAATAGAAAAATATACCAAAATGCTGCCTTTGCATGCTGGTCTCCCTCAAGCATCAGTGGTGAGTTCAGGGCTTTAGATCCATGAACCTTTTCAGCTAACACTGTAAGCTTATGTGGTAGAAAGTTGTGTTTGGTTTGTGGCATCACCTTTGTCTACAGCAGTGAACAGCTGCTGGTAGCTGTGGGTTTCCCAGCTATTTGTTGTACTGCACAGGGGGCAAATGTGGAAACAATGGGGTTTAGTTCAGAGGTAAACACTGGCAGTGATTAGAAACCCTTCCCACTCACCTCTGGTTTCCTTTATTCTAGCTTTACAGCCCCCAACCCCTTTCCTCCTCCTGCAGAATATGCCTGAGCTGCTCAACAGAACGTCCAAGGGAAGAAAAACACACTTTAACTTAATTCCAAAAAAAAAAAAAAAGAAAAAAAAAAGAACAGAAAAAACCTCATCCATTTTAGCTGCAGTTTTCTGAAAAATGCAATAAGGCAGACACTCAGCACGGAAACTTCAGGCTGAACAGCTGAAGACTGGCAACCCTCACTTGCAACTCAAAAACAGTGGAAAGTATCTGGTAGACTAAATCACTTTACAATGCTTTTACTTTTACTAAGGGAGTATTTGTACTCTCTTAGTACAAAGAGAGTTGTTTTGGTTTGGTTTGGGTTTTTTTTTTCCGTTTGCACAGGCTCTGCCATTAAATCTTTGCCGGCGGATAATGTAGGCTTGCTTTTCCTCTAGTGTGACCACTACACTATGTGCAATATCAAGTGAAAATATACGAGGATCCTCTGTATCACATCCAATAAAAGCAAGTTGGTCTTTAGACAATGTTCACCTAGACATTTAATGTCCCCAATTCTGCTTCAAGAAGCAGGTCTTCTACTATCAACATCGTGACAAAGCTCTGCAGAGAATCACAGCACAAATAGTAACTGTGGTTTCATGCAGAGGAAAGGATAATATCCTGTAAAGCTTTAAAAATTGCTTCCTAAGGTAGCAGGTGAGAGGGACTGAAGAAGAGTGCTGGCTAAAAGGTCAGGGATGAGTGAGCTGGATGCTGACTGGCAGGATGGTGGTGGCACCTTCTGCAAATATGAAGCAATGCCTGTATATCTCTGAAAAGACTAAGGAAAAGCTTCTTGGCAGCAAATTTCCAGATACAGCAGACAAGGCAAATTTTTTTTATCTGGGATCCCAAGCACAAAGAACTAAAAACCAGTAGTAAATCCAGAAAGGCATCACTCCAGTGAATGAGCCATCCCAGGCAATGAGCAGTGGATCTTTAGAAACAGTATGCATGCACAGAGCCAGCTTTCAAGCTCCACAAAACCTGCAACTGCCTTAACCTGGAGAACATAAACCTTCATGGGAAATACCAGATGTTTTTATAATGCAAAGAAGCTGTAGACATTCTTTCGAGGTTGTCTGTGAAAGTATTTAGTGATCATGAGTGCTTAAAGGTCCAGCTGGTCCCTAGTACATATCATAGCCATTAACTCTGCCTTGGCTGGGACACATCAACATGGTTCAACTGGAACTGTTGCAGAGACCTCACCCTGCACTGGGGATTGCTGCAGGCTGCTTCTCCTAGTCCTGGCACTCCCTGGCCCCATGCCTTTGTTTTCTGGTCCTTTCTTTTGCTTTGTGTGTTCTGCCTGCTTAAACAGTAAACAACCAGGAACAAGGATTGTTTTACGCTGTTTGTACCACGAGCGCTCTTTGAGAGGACCAACATGTCCCACATACAAAAACTAATGTGCTGTTCAGGTAGACGACCTTTTCTTCAAGTTGCTGCAATGAATGAGAGCCACAGTCAAAACATGCACTGACCTTAGAAGCACAATACAGAATGAACCTGGAAAAAACAGCATTTTTGGGGAGCTGTGAACTGACTGTGTTACGCCATTACCAATGATCTCCTTACAAGCCCACTACCATTTGAAAAGGCATCACCACTGCTGGTGGTGTTAGTGAAGAGTCAAAAAAATGGGCCAGGCACTGATGTGGCTTTTCTCAGCATGCTAACTGGCCAGAAACCATAACGAGGAGGCTGCATTACGTTCACTGTTTAAGCATTCATTGCTTAAACAGGTACCATTCTACCATTCTTCAGGTAGAAAAAACAACCTGAAGATCAGCTGACATGCTCACTTTGCATAAATCTCAAAAGCAGAATTTATTCTGAAGGACTGATCATGGCTCACTCCTGGGAAGATATGTAAAGTGGGTAGCAAGCCAGAAACCTCTGCTGCTGTTTCCATCCTGGATTGCGGCACCCCGTTGCTGTAGCTATCCCAGCTCATTGAGCAGCATGGTGCCACGCATGGTTTGAGGCAGTACTGAAGGAGTGCACGCTGCTCTGACCTAAAGGGTTGCCATAGCACCCTCTGAGATCTCAGAGCATGACCACACACCTGCCAGCAGCAAATATCTATTAACCACCATGGTCTCACGTTGACAGTTGACGTGGCGCCTTCCCCTATTCACATGGGACCCACCACACGTTCAGCAGAAAGCTACCTGAGAGACACTTGGCTGGTCTGGCACCGAACAGGGATTGCATGAGAACACTGAACACGTCATGCACAATAAAAGCCTCTGTAGCATCTGCACACTCTTAGGAACTAGGCTGCTCAGGGCAAGGCAGAACAGTCTTAGAATCAAGATCATCACAAACAACATCAAAATGTTATTTTTTATAACTATTTCTGTATTAGAAAATTAATTTAGAAAATAAATTAACTAACTACTCTATTCCTTATTTATTTCCTAGATTATAAAAAATAATCTACATATTTTTGAAAACTATATCGCTTTTAACTTTTTAATCACCTAACCAGAAGAAACCAAGAGTCAGTCTTCCTTTTGTTTTCTACCTCCTGATAACTGCTAGCTAAGACAACTACATAGTTTTTAAAAGAAAAATGCAATAACTAAATAACAACTTTAGTAGCACTACAATGGCCTAATAGCTTTAGTACTATTCAAAGTGTAAGAGCACTTATAATTTGTGTAAGTTTGTGTCTGAGGTGTTAACCAATCTTACCACAGGAGCATGAATAGTAAAGGCTTATGATTTCAAAATTTAATAATTAAATATCTACAGAAACTAATCCACCAAAATCTTAGGTTATGCATATCAAGTTAAGTATTAGTATAGAATCCACACCAAACTTTTTAATAATAATAAAAAACAGGATAAAGCTTTTAGAAAAACCAAACAGATGAACCTTTTCTTCACACAAGTTTGTGCAATTTCCACAAGCTTTAATCTTACTTGTGTGTAAGAGCTGGCCTCATTTCATCACTGTCCTTTAACTGCAGAAGCAACTAAAATGCTTGTATGCATGTTCAAAAGCTTGAAGCCACTTTTACTTGTCCTTTAAGTGCAAAGAGAACAGCGTGTTTATTATATGCAAAGAAAAAAGCTGTAGAAAGAAATGCTGCTGTACTTTAAAAGCATCCATGACCACATTACTTATGAATATCATCCTTCCCAATCTAGACACTGGCTTTTCAGTTGCTACTGCCCAAAGGCATCAACAACAAAGCTGCTTTAATCATCTCAGAGCTTGCTTTTTCTCCCTTTAATATCAATAAAATTTCTATCAGATGCAAAGACTGTCTTATAATTTGTGGCCAAGCTGCACTAATTAAAGAACTTCCAATCTTCAAGATTTTGGAAAACACTAAGTACAACAGTGCAGCAGACTCCACACTGACAGTGCGCCTCTCAATTACAGAATTTTAGGGCAAAGGCGAGCATGTTTCTCACTTTTCCTATTGAGAAGAAGCTCTTTCCATTGATACTCATGCCTAATTCAACACTATACATAGTTTCATCTACACAGACAGCAGAAAAGCATGAAAAATGCCACATGCCTTCTCCTACCACCTGGTGGTTTCCCTTCACTCATACCACCCGAAAAAGACCTTCTTTCCCAGAAAGAAACCACCTTTCAGTTTTCAAACTTGGGCTCTGTAGCACATCATCTCTGAGGTCAGTTTTTGTGCAAACCAAACTAGTCTTTGGTGTAAGGAAGCTTGAGATAATCCTGCTGAATGGGCAAGGAGCCTGACCCAGCTTTCCAGATGCTTTGGCAGAAGAAGGAGCTGTGTCACAAAATGGGTAACAGATTTCTGGGTTTACGAAAACCTCAAGCCATTTACAGAAGGTAAATTGGATGTAATCACAGACAATCCTTTTATTGACAAAGTGAAGAACAAAATCTTACCTCCTGCTTTGATAGGGAAATTCCTGACCATGCCTGATGCAAGACAACATGACTGCAAACTTCCAAAATTGATTGTGATGCTTTTGAAAGAAGCTAATAAACGGGCCTAGATGAGCAATGGAAATTGAATAGAGAAGCTATCTCCTGCCTTAATCTCCCAAAGCTGAAATCTGGAAGTTACCAAGTACTCTGTTCAAGTTGGGTGGCAAATACCTTTTCCATCAATCACGTCCCTGAATGCCTTTTGCTTGCATTCAGTTGAGAGCTAAGATAAAGTGCTTGGCCTCCTGAATTAAAGAATATAAGAAGAAATATAGAGCCTCTCCTTTCCAACACAGACAGGCACCACTTATTAAGATGATGGGATGAAAATCTGCCACTGGCTCCAACAGCAACAACCTCTTTGAGGACTAAAACTTCCGAGAAAGCAAGTAAAGCCAAAACAGTATTTTTTCAAAATCTCATTTCTTAAGATCTTCAAGAACTTGGAAACTCAGCAAGGTGCATATACGGAGCAGAATTTCAGCTCCATATTGAAATCTGAATTTCCTATGCATTTTATTTTTCATTCTGTGGGTATTTATGACTATTTGGAAAGGACTAGATGTACTTGCTTGGTGTTAACCCACAATCATGAATTCTGGATTCAGTACATGTTTGCAAAAGAAAATACTACTATGCCTTTTCCTTAGATTTTGGGAATGGCAGAAAAATCCTATCAGCTTTTACCATAAACCTCAGAACATGAAAATGAAAATCACCCTCTAAGAGCTATGAAGCAGATGCTATTAAGTCCAGAGAGACACCATGCTCCTGCTCTGCATGATGCTACAGCCACACTCACCTGCAGAAAATGAAAGAGAGCATTTCCAAAACACAGCAAGACATAGCTTGTAACAGGCTGAGAGCAAAGGCAGTAAGTGCAGCCAGATTTTTACAAAACTCTTATACTTGCAGTTGTACACCAAATTAAAACCAGAGGACTATGTGACAGTTTAAAGCAGAAAATCCAATATCCAGTCTGAGTGACTGTCCAAAAAAGGCCAACTTTTCCACAATTAATTCCAAGCTATTCTTCAATCCTCCAGCATCCCTGCTCATGGCTACATGCACGCCGGCTGGCTGCTGGAAAGAATATCACTCCAGAGCTGTAGTAGGCACTTGGGTTATCTTCCCCCAAGTCAGTGGGACTTACCTCCATGCAACCAATGGTATTTTTTCCAGTTTCCTGTAAAGTTAGCAACCGATTTCCTTATCTTGTCTTTTAAGTTAAGTGTAAACCAGGCTCCTCTTCAAGTCTCTAAAACTTGACAGAATAGGAAAAGTGTATCTGCTTTTTCTAAGTATGCTGCATATGTAGGAGCACATCTAAAGTGTTTTATTGTTGTGCAAAAACACCCCATCTTAATTATTACCATACTGAAATTCATAGGCAAAACAAATAACTAGAAAGAAATTTCTTACAGACGTTAAGTAATAGCTTTCACTGACAACTGAAAAGAAGAACAGCTGGAAGGTCTGCTCAAAAAAGTCCTGAACAATGAGAAAACCCAAAGGCTGCATCCCTGGGCACCACAGGGTCACAGCACCATTGCTGTGTCCCTCAGTTGGGCTGTCCCATATGCCTGGGTGAGGAAAGAGAAGGAAAAGAAGGGAAAGAAGGAAGAAGGAAAAACTGCATTTAAACAAACAAATCACAAGCAAATGACTACAAAGCCTCGTCCTCTGGACAGCTTTACGTTTTACAGAACTGGGTAGATCGGATATGGTCAAGTATGCTGAACACCCTTAATAAAAAAACAACCTTTAGAGAAGTTCAACTTCTTTATGCTAAACTTTTTTGAAGAGGTACCTGTTGGAATTACTGGCATTGGGTACTTGAAATCTCCCCACCTCTCCAAATTTAAAAAAATTTGGTCCCAACAGACCACATTTGACAGAGCAGAGCTTGATCCCCTACTACTGCTGCTGAGATTGCAGAAATGGAAAATCATTAACACTATCAGGGTCATTTCCACGTTCATGCCACTGTGAGATCTGCTTCCTTGATTGTTTCTTGCCTAATATTGGAGACCCAAAGCAAGAATTTTCTATCAGCAATCTTGGAGCCTCTGGCACAATCTCCCAGGGCATACTACTAAGTGGTTTTAATAGGCACTTTCATCTTTTTCCCTAATTCTGTGATTGCACCCTGAGTCCATAACTCCCCACTACTGCCCTATACTGCTCCCCGTTGGGTGTAACACTCATTAAATTAGACTCATCAGACAAATCATGCAACAAACATGTCCCATCACAAGTTTAGCCCATGCTTCATCAAGCTGAAAGCATGAATTTTTTTAATAAACTCTTTTCACATGACCAAGTCCCAGTCTCCTAATTATTAGTGCCATTTTTTAAACTCCATCTATTTCACTCACATCCTGAATAATTTCCATGTAGTCCCACAAAAACCCTACAAAGGATTATCTCTGCCACAAGTCTTTCCTTTTTTTTAACGACTCAGTCCAAAACCTAGAGGAATTACCATTAAAATTTCTTTTAATTTCAGGAGGCTTTAAATCATTTTATTGCTTACACTGTGTGTGTATTTAAAATATCTTAAGGATCTTAAATAAATGGAAAAAAATATTTTTCCATAGGTATGGTTAGAAAAACAGGTTTGTGCTACACAGAAGAGAAGACACCTTTGAAACTGCTACAGTTTCAAGACTAGTAATGCTGCAGTGCGTGTGGCCCGGCTTTCTGCCCGTTCCTCCTTGCTGGCACTACACGGCTTTCTACTCTCCCCTAGATACTCCCCACCCACCTCCTCCCAGTGGACCCAAGCAGTCCTCCACACTCACAGGAGTCCCTGCTGACTTGTTTTTCCCTTATTTTACTATGACATTCATTTCCTTCAGGTAGGAGTAAGGAATATTGAGTCTTAACATCTTATTCACAATTTCATCCTGCAATAATGACCAATTTTCATTAATTTCTACTTGAAAAAGACAAAAAGATTTTGTGATAGCTTGCAAAATATAACTTCATGAGAGAGAGAGAGTTTCTTAATGCAGAGATTTTCTGAGTATAAAAAATGTTTTGCAAAACATTACCATCCCCAAGTAAGTCTTTTGGCAGCTTGTGAAGTACCTGTCCCTGACTCAAACTTCACGAGGATGATCCCTGCCCTTGCAATCTCAAACACAGCCTCACTTGTATTGTAAAGTGAAGACCACTTGAAAAATTACACATTGGCATTGTAGATTTTGCTCTTAGGCATTATTTGCTGCAGGAAACACGCATTACCAGGTCAATAGTTAGCTATATTAGCTCATTTTCAGGTATAGCTCAAGATATTGCCCCATGTACAAGCATACAGAGGTCTCAACAATTTGCAATTTGGTTGGTTCAATACTACCACTTCTTACTTCAGAGCACAAAAGTTGAAGTAGGTTTAGGTGGAAATCACAGCCTTTGCATTCAGTAACCAAGACTCCATGCAGGATGCCTTCATGATTTTCTCTGGGGTTCACTTCTCCAACTGGTCTGACAAGACTCACACTTATTCACCTGTGGGGAACGGCATACAGCAAAGCGTCTCCCAGGCTCTACCTGAGGGCCATGTTCTCGCTGGTTATATAGACACTTACATATATGGTTTTACATATTTTTTTACATAATTTTACACATCACATACTTTTTGTCCTGTTTTGCTCTACTCTCATCTCTCAAACAATGTAAGCAGACTTTCAGAAATTAGAAAACCTGTAGATTTGTACATATGTTGATGAAGAAACTGTATCAGTTTATTGCTGAAAACTCCATCTACCCCTTTAAGTCCTCGGTCCCTCATCTTCATTTGTCACACTGTGTTTTAGCTCAAATGTTTTCTAAGTACTAACTACAAGGCTTTACAATACAGGGATAAAGCTTCAGACAAATTAAATTATCATTACGTCAACAAGAAATCAAATTAAACCATCATGACAACAACCATGCAGCAATCCTGCTACACATTCAAACAGTCATGTTTAACCCTGCCCCACGCAATATGGGCTAACTCCCTCCCCTTGCAGGGAGCAGCCTGCCATGCTGCAGAGCTGACATGCCACCCAAATAATTTTATCTGCTGCAGGTTGAGGTTAGTGTGGTAGGAGCTATCTGGAAGGATGCCAGCGTTCAATCACAGCAAGCTTCTGTTGCAAAGGCAAGGAGATGGGGGCACGAGCCACCTGCCAAGCTATGCTAAGGGAGATGGAAAAATCTAGTGCTGAAATCAGGACACACACATTGCAAGTATAAATTTGCTTACTGAAACACTGGTTGGGAGGGAGCATTAGAGATGATCTAGGCCAAACTCTCACTTGAAGTAATACTCCGGATTTCCTGTCCTGAGTCCACTGGTATTTGGGCCAATATGAGTGAGCACCCCAGAATGTGCAAAGTTTGGAGGGTGTCGCTGGCTGCAGTCTCGGAATGTGTGATGTACAAGGCAGCGCCCTTGAGCTTGTTGTGTCACAAACTCCAGCACCAGTGCAATCCCATTCAAGCACTATGATTTGATAGTTCTACTGACAAAAAGCAGGTATTCCCTTTCCCTTTTTACTGGGGACCCTCCTGCATCATCTTTGGAGGAAAAAAACCCCACAAAGCTCCCAGCCCCCCAGTAAAACCCACCTAATCTTTATAAAGCCAGCTAAAAAATGTGCTGCTTATTCAATCTACAGAATCAGCGATTCAGCCCGCTTCCTCTTTGAACAAGAAGAGCTTACCATGGCACTTGCACTGGAAATACATCAGGTCAAAACATGAAAGACAGATAAGCAAGCTCTGAATCTTGCAGACTCCAGCTTCAACATGAGCAGTACATTTGGTGAGCTGGCTGGATCACACTCTATTTCAATTTAAGATGCTCTTCCCAATTCCTTCACCTTCTCAGAAGTACTAATTTATGGGCAGCCCCTGTACAAAGTGCCTCATTAATTATTTTTCAAAGCAAGAGTTTAGAGTGGGGGATGCTCTCAGCAAGAATGGCAGACTTGAGCCAGGGAATAAGCCCCATGTTTTAATTCCTTTTTTCACAATTAGTTTGCTTTAGCACTTGCATCTGCAAGGATGTGATAGGCAAACTAGAGATGTGTCTGAAGAGCTGCATGGCTCTTAGCAAGGCAAAGGCACTCTCCCTTTGAGCTACAGGGAAGTTTCAGATATGTACATGCAGTCTAGTTTCACACTTGTCCAGATATGGATTTCCCAACCCTCTGGCATGAGTTCCCTGTTCTAATTCTAGATGATGTCCAGGGCAATGACAATTTCCTCTCATACAGCTGTACGAAGAAGCTGGTAAGTTCCCTGTATCTCCTTTTTTTTTTGTTTTTTCCCTTTTCTCCAATAACTGGATATCAGCCTGTTCAGAAGCTCTTAACTGCCCTCACTCAGTCAGGGACCAAAAAACTTGAAATGCTGAATTGCAGAAGTGCAATTTTGGCTGCAGCATAGGAATGAGTGTAAAGAAAAGAAGAAATACAGGGGGATTGGGGGATTGCACCCTCATGGCTCTGATGGGACCTGAAACCACCAACAGTGGGGCAGGTGAAAATGACAATGCTGAGGGGACATGATACAAAAATCTCTGCATGTGAGGTTGGATGCTTGGCTGATCGCTTTTTGGGTGAAAGCCATGTAATATTTGGATGATTCCACTATGGGAATCTCCTGAAAGATCCACTGTGATTTCAAAAGCCTAACAAAGGAGCAGTGCAACATTTGCACTCCCTCTGCACCACAAAAAGATCCCAAAGCCACAGAATAAAAGGACAAGCTTGGCTGCAGGCACCACCCAGGAGTCACCCTATAGCCTTAATCATCAGCTCTGAGTTTGATCTTCCAGTCCAGAGGGCTCTCATAGGCTCCAGATGCATAATACATAATATACCAGAACAGGGCTTCCTTTTCACATGCAAACTTTTATTCACTTGTGAATCTCCAGCCTTAAAATTTGCTTTGTAAATACTTTACCTGCTACCTTACTGGTAAGGAGTGTAGCTAGACAAGAGCAAGATGTATTTCATCTTTTAACTACTCAAATAACAAAAACACCCCCCAAAATACAGAATTATGTGCTTTTATTTCATAGTTTAAATGTAATATGCATAAATTTAAAGCGGGTTTTGGGTTTGTTTTTTTCCATTTTCTCTCTCCTAACATTTCAATGGGATGAAACATTGTTCTCACACAAGTCTGAATAGTTTTAACTAAATATCTACCTAGTAGTTTTCCCACTGCCTTCAATGGGCTTTGCAAAACATCAGGCCATATGGTCTTGAACCGATCTGCCTTGATAAAATCTGGTGCCTTAAAGGTTTCAACTGGCGGGGCTGGGGAATTGGGACCGTCATGCAGACAGTTACAGGTCGCATCTCTCCACATTCTTCACAGTCTTTACCGCCTACTCTCCGGCATGTTTTAACTCCCTCATGGGGAACTTTTAAAGCATTGCCGTGTAGGAAACCGCCTGCTCGAAACCCCACGGGACACTGTCCCACTCCGAACCAGCTCAGCGGTGTGCCCAAACCCCGCTGACGCCGCCGGCTCCCGAGCCCCGCTCGGTGCCTGGGACACCCGGCTGGCCGCTGCACCGCGCCCGGCCCCGGTCCCAGTCCCTGCCCCGCTCGGAACCCCCGCCGCGCCGCGGGTGCGTTTCTGCGAGCTTTCCCACCACAAAGCAGGACTGCAGATGCAGTGCTTTCAGAAAAAGTCTCGGGAGGCGGCCGGCCGCTTCGCCTCCCCCTTGCAGAGCCCTACCTCGGATGTAAGTGCACTTGCTCTCGTCCAGCAGGCTGGAGGTAGAGCCGCCCATGCTGCCGGCGGCGCGGGACTGCTGCACGAGCGCTGCCAGGGAGCGCTACCGCCCAGCCCTGCCCAACCCGGCCCGGCTCGGCCCGGCCCCGCGCTCCCTGCCCGCTTCCTCCCGCAGGCGCCGCCTCTCTCCCGCCGCCGCCACAAAGAGGTCGGGCCCCGGGGGCGGGAGGGCTTCTCTGGCCCCTGCTCCCGCCTCCCTCCGGCCCTCCTCCCCTCCTCGCTGTCTCCCCCACCCTCCAGCAGCCATCCTGCCCTGCACAGGAGGCGACCTCGAGGTTGCCCGTTGTCCGTCTCGTAAATTGAGGAGCAGAAGGTGGCAGGAGGCCCCAGCAGGAGTGGCAGAGGCAATGAAGAACACATCCACCTTGCAAGACAAGCAGAGTGTACCTCTAGATGTGTGTGTCCCTAGGTTTTTTCTTTGGCTCATCAAAATGCACAGCACTGTCTCCTTTTGGCCACGTGTCATTTGCTACCCTATCTCAAAATCTGCCTCCCTTTGCAGATGCACTAAGATGCTTTGAAGTAGCCATGGAGGCTACTTTAAAGATTATACATCTTGTAGGTATCATGGGATTGGAGTCCATTAGAAATATTCTCCAACATTTTTCAAGATGGAAGAACCACCTGAAACATCCTTCAAATAGGATGCCTCCTACAAGGCATGTTGAGACACCATGGGATTCCTATGGCTCAGTATTCAGGGCGATATCTTCCTGCTCCAGTCTTATTAGGAATCCTGGTGGCCTATATAGGATGCTATCGAATATACGATTCCAGGATGAATGATAAACCTACACAAGCAGGCACTAAAATGCACGTCTCTTCAGTAAACATTATCCAATGATCAAACCAACTTCCTAAAACATGCGAGAGCACCAGCCTGCGAATCCTCAGCACAGCAGTATAAGATGGTATGGAACAGTTATCTGAATCTCCTTGCCTCTGAATAGTAATTTCAGCAAGGCTTTATACCCTCTGCAACTTTCGAAAGTATTTTCTTCTGTCTTGCTGTTTTTATAATGCTAATTCAGCTGACTAGGAATGGGCAGCTTGCCATACATTATTGTGCCTCATATGTTTAGTATGGAGTTGATGAGCTGCAGTGAATATGGATTGTGCTGTCACAGTGACTGGAAGTTATGCATTTTAGACTTAAATACTTTTCACTCAGCTTGTACACATCTGTCACTTGCTGTGAAATTGCTCTAATGTAGTAAAGTTTTTCTTATAAGGATTGTGCAGTAGGTAGGTAAATTTAGTACTTTGGCACTCAGTTGATCAAGGATGGTTAAAAAATCTTTGGGTTGAATTGTAAAACCTTTTAAGCCAACACTAAACTTGATCAGATTTGAAATATTGAAGCTCATATGTAACATCAAGTTCAGTATTCTGCTAAGCAGCCTCTTCCTTCAAGAAAGCTGATTGAAGGCAACTTCAACATAAATTCATGCTCTCTGGGCACATGCTGGTTGTGCCGAACTGTAACGGAGCAATTATTTAACTACCTTGAGGAGACCACGTTCATCCAAAGCACCACTAAAACAGCATTTCACAAGTCTATAGATAGCTGAGAATATAACACTAAATCAACAGCACTTCTAGAGGTCAAATGTGGATCAGACTCTATTATCAATCTATTTGGTTAGTAAGCTCTGCTTGAGAGCTTTGCACTTGCTCACAGAAAGGTGGATGCTATAGTTTGCTCACGGCACATCTTTGAGCTGTGTGAGTAGACAGTGATGAGGAAATACTGTTTACTATTGTGCATCTTAAAGGCGTTAACTCACAGAAGAATTTGGGATCCACTCAGTGTAGTATATCTTTTATCAAATGTCTTTGAGAAGCCTTTCATAACGTACAGTCATATGTAATATGCAAGCCAGCTCCAGGAGTCTGGAGAGATAAACTATGGAAAATTCATGAGCCATGAACTGGATTGCTATTTTGTCTCATCATTTAGCAGATGAAAATATGCCAGATCCCAGAAGCTATATACCCAGGAACAGATGTCAGTGTGCATACGGAATGGGAAACTTCCCTGCCTAATTACAGCTAGGGTAAAAACAAACTGAGAACTGAATAGTGTTTTTAATTATAACATTTTCTACTTTGGCAATACCTGATCCCCAAGATCCCCAAGCATTTCACAAATGCTAGCTAATTAAAGACCATAATTTTCCTTTTAAGATAGGGAAATGCCGTCCTTTAATGGCAAAGTTTTTATCTGAAGTGTCTTAAAAAGATACCATGAGAAATGTGAGCAAAGTCAGGAACAGATATAACTGATCTGTAACATATCCACTTTGCAGCTATCAATGATAAAGTAATACAATCAAAACAAAAATACCACCAGAGGTAAAATATTTTTCAACTTTTTCTCCTATGAAATCCTGATCTTTTAGGGGTTTTTCCCTTTACCCTCCCCAAAAGTTCCTTCTCTAAACACCTGTTTTGTATTATATCCTATAGGACAACATGATGGAGCACTTCCATCCCATAGAGAAAGTGAATTCATAGGTGAACAGGACCAGGACAGGCACCTCCTCTCCAACAAAGGAAGATCTGTCTCCACTGCCTCTGCAACTTCACTTGTGGCAGCCTGACATCAGGAAAGAGGTGGTTTCTTACATCATCAGAGTCCAAGCTTCACTTATGGTCTGAACCTACGAGGCAGCCAATGAAACTACTGGGAGCTCTCATACCCAAAAAGTGCAATCAGTACACAGTCACTACACTGCCTTATTTTGTATCAGACTCCAACTCTCTTTTGGGAGGGAGGGAGAAGGAGGTTGTCTCCACAACCGCTTTATTACCTCCCTGCAGAGGGAACTGTAATGTAGCCCTGACGTGCCACAGACATAGACATGATGAGATCCATTCTCAATGCAAATGGGCATACCATCATAGTAAATAATATATAGAAATAAATTTCCAGTGGTTGTTAGTCAAACACACAGTCCTAAATGCGACCACAGGGCTGACAAACTGCAGATGTGTCATCAGAGGGAGTGATAAAATCTTTGCCATATTGTTCTACTTCTCCTGTGTACTAACACTTGTCTAATTGTAAATAAGACATGCCAAGAAATGAGTTACTTTGACATGCTGCATAATAGCACTCAACTGCGCCCTTTGCTTTAGAGGGAACCGCAGGGTTCATCCTGTGTGTACTCTCCCACAACCTTCTTGGTTGCCTCAGAAGCACAGTTTGTTATCAACCAGAAGCATTGAAGTGTGTATGAAATCCATTGGGAGAGAAAAGTAATTATCCAGAAGATAATTACTTTAGAAGATAGATACTTTAGAAGATTTCTCCAAGGACAAGTAGTGATTTTAAGACTGCTGACTTCTGTAAGCACGATAACAAGGCACTCTTGACAGACAGCTGCAAATATAATAAAACCATCACAGATAAATAATAATTACCTATTGCTAGAGGAAACAGTTAAGCATTCTTGTCTGAAAGCCGAAACCGGGTTGCAGAAAGTAGTACCGAGTATACATGTCAGAAGGTAAAAGCAGCCCTTTTCGCAGGACAGGTTGTTGGTTGAAATATATTCTGAATCTCTTCCATCTAACACAGGAAAATGTTATTCTTATGAGGTATTTTCAAAAGGTTAGAAGGAGGTCTTAAAATGTAGCTGCAGAAGATAGCCTAAGGGAATCCCAACTGTTTTGGCTGGAGAGGCCAAAATAGTATTTTGATAAAACAGCCTTGAAGAAAGTTAGAGTTGGTTGTGCTTTAGCTACTATCCTAATTCTGAGACACTAGCAAGAAGCCCTGAAAATCTACAAAGACAAGAGTGGATTTTAATAGATTCTTCATTACAGAATCATGGAACAGCCCAGGTTGAAAGGGTTCACAAAAGATCATCTGGTCTCTTATGGGAAAGGGAGCCTGGATGAGATTATCTAGCACCCTGTGCAATTGCATCTTGAGAACCTCCAGCGATGGAGACTACCACATCCCTGGGGATGTTGTTCCAGTGAATGATTGTTCTTTCTATAAAAAATTTTTTTCTTATATCAAGATGAAGAGAAAAAGCATGATGTGGAGACAGTATATAAAGTGCTACTATGTGCTAGGGAAGAGATAAAAATGGCGTTTATGGTCATTATTCAAAGAAAAAATTCAGACAAAACCCCTTATTTTTGTAATTTCAGAAAGCATGACAGTCTGAACTACTCCCAAAGGAGAAAAAGCAAAGCAAGGTATATTTCAATGGCAGATGGTATCTTGGTGGTAAAATTACATAATTTGTATCTCTATCTTTCACTAGTTCTGTGAAAGAACAGGGTGCAAAAGGTGGTGCAGGTCAAAATGTAATCAAGCCACTAAGTGCACAACCTAATGCAGGAGGAGTCTTTGCTGGCTGCCTTCCTCACTCCTTAATTTCTTCCCAATTATATTTTCTTGACATTCAACACATCTTTTTCTTTGAATACTCATTGAATACCAGTACTCACAAAATACCAAATTATAAATAACATTCCTCATTTTACTCTGCTTGGTTGCGAATTGTTCATAAATGTCAATTTCATCCACAGAATTGAATCTTATCTATAATCAGAAAGATTTTTGAAACTTTTAAGCAATGAAATATTCTTATAATGCATTAATGGTGACATATCAGAGTTCAGTAGCAGTTCTCCACTCACATTTAATAAATATATATGTATAAACCTAGCCATGGCAAGGCTCAACTAGACATTAGCATTCCTACAGATCTAGAATTTCCATCCTTGGTATCCAAACTGTACATATCTCGTTCCTCAAAAATAAACACTTTTTAGTAGAAAGGTAGAAAATTCCGGGTAAAACCTCTTTTTTCTTAGTTGTCAAAGAGTGAGGTGGGATTATGAAAGCTACACTGTAAATGAGTGCTAGAAGCTTTTTTCTGACACCTGAGATTCTCAAGTGGGAGGATTTAAAGCAGCTGGGTCTTAAAGACACCAGGTAAGCAAAACATAAGAATGCTGCTTACGTAGAATTGCTTCTTAAAAATTAGGAGAATAGTACACTGCTCACAGTATACACTCGAGAGTAGGTATGTTCTTTTCTTTCCTATCCATAAGGGCCCTTCAGTGTGTCTTGGGTTCCCAGGTCATGTGGAGTACAAACAAGAACTTGTAAATATATTCTGAGCAAGTTATACTCTTTATTACAAAACACACAAGCTGTTAGTACTTAGGGCATGTTACCAACTTGCATGTCAAAGTTGCTTTTTAAAAACAGATTCCAAAATTGATTTATGACAAATAAACAGATTCTCTCAAGTACAGCTCTAGACAGTGGCTGTGAAGAAGGAAAAGCTCTCTGCAAACCATGAGTATTTAAGTAGAAAAATCTTCTGAAAACAGTAACCTCACAAGAAAGAGACTAAGAGACTTTGCTTTATCTTAACTTTGAATTTATCTTCAAGCCCTGCGGTGAAAAGTGCCCCTGGTCTTCTCTCCTTCCCGCTCTGCTTTTACTGGAGGAGTGGTGTTGGCCTATCACATACCATGTCAAGAACCTAAAAAGAACACTGGTTTAAGCTTGGGTTTTTGATGTCAGCTTTGTGACTCTTTGAAGCTGGAGTCTGCTCTTGGAAGGTTGGATGAGCAAAGCTGAATCTAGAAGAGCAGGAAAGTAAGGAAGTACAGCAAACCCAAAACAAACGGGAATCACTATGGAGGAAACTCTGATTGTTAGGACATGGCACAGGACTAAGGGCATTTGGGAAAGGAATGAAGACTCTCAGTAGGAATGTGAAATTCAGAATCGTTAAGATGTGACTCTTGATTTTGTTTCGTATATATTAAGGAAACCTAGAGCTGAGAATTGCCTCTAGCTGTTGCATACTTCATTTGCCTGTCCCAGTGGCCAAGTAATTACAGGGTTTTGTATGTATGTAAATTCAAATAAATTATATGTGTTGAACTTTTCTTGTTTACTAAATACACAAATCCTTTTTGGTAAATTCAAACACGATTTCCTTCTCTGCTTAGTGACTAGGTTATGATATCTGTTAAATGACACAGCTAGAGGTGATCATTCCTGCTCAGTTGCCATAAAGGGCTATATTTTAATTAGTTAGCACTTTCATGTCAAAGCAGCTATAAGATACAGGCCTTTGTAAATTAATTGTTGAAGCAAGCTTCCTCATTGTCAAACAAGATGCATTGATTTGTCCTGTCACCTTGAAATAGAGGTGGCATATAGAAACCAGTAAATAAAACTACAGTTGACTGCACTTTTCACTGCCTAATGCTCACACAGCTACAGAAGAACAAACAAGACGGCACAGCTCAGTCTGATGATCTCAGCAGAAAATCCAGGATAAAAATATGTCGTCAGAGATCCAATGGATTCTTTACTGCCTCAATTGGGCAGCCACACCTGCTTGGGAAGGCAAAAAGAAAAACCTTCATAAGTGGTGGAAATGAGTTTATAGGGTAGAATTTTCAGGAGGCAGCATTAAAGGCTTTCAGCTGAAGTACCAGAGGAAGTCTCAAGGCATCCCACTGTCTTTGAACAGACTTTAGTGAGGCAAGACATCAAAAGCTAGAAATTAGACCTGTCATTTTTTCTTTTTGATTAAGTAAATTGTAGCGTGACTCTACTTAGAGGAGTAAGAAGTTCTGTTTCTATTTGATTAACAAAGATGTGACCGAAACTTTGTTCCCAAGTGAGCCGATGTTCATATATTATTAACTACCCTTCAAAAGTACAGCAGGCCTATGCTGCAGAAGCTGAATGATCCTGCAGACATGATTAACGAAGGAGAGGAATAAATCCCCACGACATCTGGATTTGCTTCTTCTGGGCACAGATGGTTTTGGTTGCTTTTCATTCCAAGTATATTCATTAAGACTAAGCACGGGGTTTAAACACAGTTTTCCTATTCTAAGTCTCCATTTTCCATGGAGAATCTCCTCATCAGGAGCCTATCCAAGAAGGCATATGTAGTGATTGAAATGGGATTTGCTAAACCGTTTTGCACACTGAATGGGCTGCAAGAGTTCAAAAGGAGATACACAAAGGAAAGCTGAATAGATTGGATTTTTTATATTCCCTACCCTCTTCCCCTCCCTCTCCCCAGAAGTAATTGTCTCATCTGCTTCGCTTCCTTTCTACAGAATTTTATAAAAACCTTAGCACTTCAGGGTTTTTAACTTACAGTAAATGGATCCCAAAATGTTTACATGTTTTTCTGTTCATAAAGCTTAGATGCTCAGAGCATAAGTGCATCCATCCAAGCCTAGCTTCTGACATGGGAAAGCCACAACTGATAAGCTTTCACAATAAAGGACACAATGTACTAATCGTGTTAGTGGGTGAGGTACCCACTGATCCTTGTAATCCTGTTAAGACTCATGCTCTTCTCCAGCCCATTTACATCACACAAGAGAAGGATTTCACCTACTCAATGGCACCAGCACATCCAGGGGACAGTTCCCCCATTCCAGTACATGCTGTGTCATGATATGTTTGTTATTAGTGCAGGATCTGACACAGTAATGCTGACTAGTATATAAATTGCAACAAGCATTTTATGGTGAAGCAGGAAGCAAGAGTGTTAGCAATTAATAATTACCAAGACTTATATGGGTATTAATATCTGGACATAGAGTTTTTCATTGTCCTTTAGGAGAGCAAATGTAATTAATTGGCATATTTCTTACCTTTGCACTGATTTTCTTATGCCTACTGTGTTGCTCTTCTGGTTGTTACTGTGGGTAACAAGTAACCTGCTTTTTTAGCTTGTTACCTGGCTTGGGTTCTCTCTAGCTAGCATCTTTATAGCAGTTGCTGTATCTTGTGAAACTTATACAGAATTACAGAATCAACTAGGTTGGAAAAGACCTTTAAGATCATCAAGTCCAGCTGTTACCCAAGACTGCCAAGTCCACCACTAAACCATGTCACTAAGGGCCTCATCTACACAGTTTTTGAACACTTCTAGGGACAGCGATTCCACCACTTCCCTGGGAAGCCTGTTCCAATGCCTGAGCACCCTCTCAGTGAAGATATTTTTCCTAATATCCAATCTAAACCTCCCCTGGCGCAGCTTGAGGCCATTTCCTCTTGTCCTATCACTTGTTCCTTGGCAAAAGAGACCAGCCACCTCCTGGCTCCATCCTCCTTTCAGGTACTTGAAGAGACCAAAAAGGTCCCCTCTGAGCCTTCCCTTCTCCAGACTAAACAACCCCAGTTCCCTCAGCCATTCCTCATAAGACTTGTTCCTCAGACCCTTCACCAGCTTCGTTGCCATTCTCTGGACCTGCACCAGCACCTCAGTACCTGTCTTGTAGTGACGGGCTCAAAACTGAACATAGTATTCGAGGTGCGGCCTCACAAGTGCCGAGTACTGGGGGACTATTACTTCCTTAGCTTGCTGGCCCCACTATTTCTGCTGTATGTTTGTTTACAACAAAATGGATTGCAATAGCTTTGCTTTATTATACATTCTTCTATGGTAACTAGTGCTAAAAAGAATAATTGGAAAAAAGAAAAAAGAGGAAAGTAACTCCTGCATTATTGTCATGCAACTCATACACACATGTCAAGTGCCTGGCCAAGCTAGCAGTGTCTGTTATATCTCTTAAAATGGTCAACACTAATTTGTAGAATGCCAAACACCCTGATTTGCTGTAGAAGCAGTGCAAAATACAGTCTTAAGCTCTAGAAATTAGAAGGTAGCCAATTTTCCCTTTTGCTCTAAATTGAGCATTTTTATATAATAATGATCTACTTAGAATAGATAAATTCTTTCAAATCACTCATAAGACTGTGGTTTTTCGAAGCGATTTAAATGTCAATGTTAGTTTGGCTTTTATAGAAAAGCATAATACTCATTAAAAAAATTGCTTGCTTTCATATACACATCCATCATTGCAATTCCAGCTGTTTGCTATACTCTATTGAACATACTGGCATATTTATTATATTAAAACCACCCTCTACTGAATAAAAAAATAAATAAATTACTTCTTTTGATGATTTTTAGCAGAAACCTGTGTTCTCCTGGTTATCTATGTGATTTAGCTTTACCAGATTGGTTTTGACTACAGTTGGTTGCAATAATGTTTGTAAATGAAATGCAACTATTGCTTTTCCTTCCTTTTCTATTTCATAATAAAGTTAGTATTTCCTTAGGCACTGGAATCCTCATTTGCCTGACATGAGAA
Source organism: Strigops habroptila (assembly GCF_004027225.2). Classification (NCBI taxonomy): domain Eukaryota; kingdom Metazoa; phylum Chordata; class Aves; order Psittaciformes; family Psittacidae; genus Strigops; species Strigops habroptila. Next base: position 38,820,449 of record NC_044284.2, on the reverse strand, counting down.
AAAATAACAACATTCTTCTATTACCCCAACTTTGAAACATGATGATTAGAAGTATTATCATAGCTCACAGAAAAATCTAGGTTGGAAGAAACTGCTGGAGACCATCTGGTCCAAACTTCTGCTGGAAGCAGGGCCATCGAGTTAGGTTGTCCAGGGCTCTGTAAAGCCAAGTCTTGAATATTTCCAGTGAAGCAAATTCTACCACTTCCCTGGCAACCTATCCCAATGTTTAACTGTTCTCACAGTGATATTGTTTTTTTTTTTTTTTTGACTTATATCCAGACAGAATTTCTCCTTGAAGCAACTTGTTTATATTAGCCTTGATGTGTTTTCCCGTGATGTGTTCGGATATGCAAATTAGTGCTTGCCTGTCTAAATAACCAACAGAAGAAACAGCGGTGACCTTGTTTTATTTCTGATGTCATGCTAGATATTTAGTAATTGAACTACCTGAACACTAGCTTTTGCCCAAGTCTTTCATTCCCCTTTGCACAGCCTGCACAAGTACCAGACAGAAAAGGGTGGTCTTTAAGTAGTTTGTCAAGTACCAGAGAACCAAGAAACACAGAAGAAGGCCGGAGGTTGAAATTGAGGGTATTAATGTTCTATGACAGCCAGCCACCCCATTTTAAAGCAAAGTTTTTCAACGATTTTGCCTATATAGTATAATTGAGCTATAAAAGTCTTAGACACTGCCTGAAGGCCTGTATTCGACCCTCATTTTGTGCACATACATCACTGCTATAGACTGAAAGCAGTATGCAAAACTAACCTTGTAGTCCTGCCAACAATTACCTGTTACTTGGCCCACTGCCCAGAATAAAATCATGCAAAATTTTAGACTCTGGTCTCCATTTCTCTGGTATATTTCTATAGCTATTTAAACAACTGGGGGGGAGAGGAGGGAAGGAGAAAAAGGAAAAAAGAGACACGATAAAAATGTTTAGACTGTGGAATAAGCATGCGTAATGGTTTGGCTAAGGTTCCCTTTTCTTTCCCCAAATACTTGAAAGAATAACAAAAGGAAATACTAAAAAGAACCAGCAATCTAAACAAAGATTGTGAGGTCAAACTCTCACTTGCTCCTCCTTCCTTCTCTTTATCGCTGCTAGCCACTTGGCTGCTGGCTCTCAGCTGAAAGGACTGGTTGCATTGTTAGTCCATGGGCAAAAACAATAAACGACAACAAAGATTTTGTGGATGCCCACTGAAATCTTGAGCTGTTCCAGAGGTTTGCTGTGTGCAAAATGAAAATCCTCTGAAAACAAGGAAAAATAATCTGAAATTCATGTACATGAAGTACATAAAGTACCAGCTTTAACTCTGGTCACCGTGGGTGATAGCTATCACTAGAATCAGCTGCACAAATAACAGCTATGTCTGCTGTGTTTAGATGTATCTGAAAAGGATAGCAAGGAAAAGCACGGTACCAGCCTGTGAAGACTGTAATTGCAGCTATTAGGGAGGCAGTAATGGAGGAAAGATACAAAGATGATTTTCACTAGATCTTCACTAGGCACTGAGGTCTCCTTGCCAATAGGCTGTCACAGCAATGAAATAGGATTAAAGTTTGAATATGTGCATTTGAAGATAGACCAGTGAAAGTTTTGCATCAACCTGTACAAATAGCTGAAGGCTCTGAAAGCCCACCAAACTTGAAGATGTTTCTGTGTTTGAGGATAGGATGGGTATAAGCAGCTGACACTCAATGCAGTTCACGTAAATGGATTCGCCACTGCAGAACGAGTCAGTAAACCCTGTCTGATAGTGCTCCAGTGTCCTGTTTCCTGAATGTTTCTGCTGTCTGCAAAGAGCAGGCACCTTGTACTGCTACAGCCCTGAAACTAAACAGAGCCAAAGTTGTAACCTAGTTGCATGTTGCCGAATTCCACAGTCTGGGAGAATAGCCAGCCAATGCTAACTGTATCAATTTAAAGTCCTTCTAAGTGAATTTTATAGTTTATCAAGGAAGTAGTTCAATGTAGAGACTGGTATCACATGGCTGCAATTGAAGTACTAGTGTGACACAGTAAAAATAAAGGAATCTGTGCAGTTCTTACTAAGTTTGTTTTCACACACATAATTATAGAGGAGTGATAAAGATTATTCTTCTGACTGACCAAAGGGTAGAGTTGCTGACATGAATGACAGGAATCAGATTTTCCTGTTCATATAGTTGATATTTATATATGCCTGACTGTTGCAATGAATATTGAATTCACTAACTACCAAAATCATGGATGCTCAGTTGTCTGCTTTAACTCTCTGAGGCTATGCAAAATATAACCTCAATCAAACCTTTAAACTAGTTGTTCTCTTCCTATTTCATTCAGATGTTAGCACGCCAGAAGTTACTCCTTGCTATCTGGCGCCCTCTCCCGCACTTTTGCATGGTGTTCTGCTTAGAGAGAGAATCTGCTACAACATCCTCCTCCTCTGGTAAGGTCTTTCTGCACAGAAGTCCTTCCTGACTCACAAAACCTTACCTCCCTGTTTTTCAGATACCTCGGTTGTGGCCACTCATTACATTCCAAAAGGCTCCCAGGCAACTATAGCTTTGTTAACAGAGAGTTATCAAGAAAACAAATTTTTTCTTTACAAAATTATACCTAGCATCCTCAGTTTAGCATGGTCCAGCTCCCCACTGGTGGTCTCCAGTTTATTGACAAGTTATCCTTGCCACAAAATGCATTGAGCAGGTATTAGTGTCTTTACCTCCTCAAGGTAATATCTCTAGCCTCTTCTACCTTTCCCTTCATAGACTTCAGATGAAGTTGAAGCAAATTGCTTTGCATCTCACTGCCTCCTCACTACCATCATAACACCTTCAGTCTTCTTGTTACTCCTTGTAGTAAGATAGGAGTAACTGTGTAGCAATGATTGTCCCTGCACTCAGTAGAGGCAAGAAAAAGCAGACAGACTTTGTGTCTCTCAAATATAAGATCTGAGTGGTTTTGCCCAGAAGGCCCATTGAACCTGCAGCAGAGGAAGTTCAGGGACGTGTGACTTGACCTCTGCCTCCTGACGGCAGGTTCTCAGTTCATCCAGCTGAGAGTATAACAACTGAAACAACAGCTCTGTAATAGAAAATTTGCTCCAGGTATGGGTCCTCTTCCCTTGGTGTGAGAAAGAATGGACTCACCTCTTTATCTGGAGATGAAAATCTATGGTCCCAACTTCCACAAAAGGCAAGGAATGGGGCACAAACCCTGAGGAGTTTAAGAATTCATACAAGAGGAAACAATGTGGGGTTAGCACTTAATCACCACATTTCTACATCCTGTCCTCAGCGGCTGATTACCAAACCACTTTCTCTTCTGTTTCCTTCCTCCCTGTTGTCTTTTTTACACTCTGTCAAATTGTTCACACTGCTTCCTCATCCCCATGCAGTGTTCCAAGACCTCTCTTTACCATATTTTCTTAGTTTATCATCAAAAAGCTGCAAAGAACTAGGAACAGAAATTTTGTCTTAGAGAACACACAGAATGCTTTGACTTTTGGCTAATGCTTTTCAGCAATGTTTATGGTACTTGATCTATATGTTTTAGAAGGCTTTTTCTTTGTAGTTTGGGGATGAGAAATAGATGCCTGTTTTCAGTAAAAGTTCATAGATACTGGGCATTCACTTTCTGTAGATGCCTTTGAAAATCTTTCTGCAGGGTGGCCTGTTTGATTATTCTCTGATCAGTGGCTACGCAATACTACTGTAAATTATTTCACAAGAAGGTACATTAAAAACTTGTTTCCAGCTGTTTGTGGAAACTTAAATTCAGTTGCTTTGTGAAAACAGGCATGTACTCTGTAGTTTCATTGTCCAAGAATTCTGTATCACTGACTACTTCAGACCACAGATAACCTTTTTTATCTTATAGGCTTCCTGGTCCAGTAGTGACAGGATGAAGCCTCCTAAAAATGCATTTGTAACTTTTGTTTGCATGATTAACCTATGATGCAATATTATGTTATATCTCCTAAGTGAATAAGGCAGTGTTGCTCCAGCTGTTCCTGCTGGAGGTAAGTGTTTAGGACCAAGACATGTACTAAGACTGTAAATTTGTGAAAGGCATTTCTATAGTTGTGCAGTGGATTTAGGTTGTCCCCCAACCCCTCTTCCTGATGTGCACTAAGCCACTGTACTTCTGCAAAATAAACCACTGAAAGTAGTAGGAAAAGGAACCCACAACATTTCATGAATTGAAACCATCTACTGTATGATTTACTTCAGCATACCCGTTCCTGAAACACAGTAGGCACTTCTGTAAAGGATACAAAAGAACATAACAAAGCTTCCAACAATGCCTACTCATTTATGGTAGTAAAGGTTTTGGTATCCATTGACAGCTGCCCCCCACTTCCACTTAGCTTATTACTAGTGATGCCTGAACTCCTTAAATTGTTGTACTCTTTAAATTGTTTCCATGGTTTGAAGTAGGCTTGTTTTAACTTTTCTTAAGGAAGTGTTCTCTATTGTTACTAAATTATTACTAAAAAAAACCCCAGGTTTTGTGGCTTGTGACAAAAAATAAATACATCTACTTCCTCCCACCTGCTTCCACTAACTTAAAAGTGTTTCAAAATCTTTTAACTTTGACCTTTGAAAAACTGTAGTTTTCAAAGCAACTTATGTTCTTTTTGAAAGTAGGTATAATTTATGCATCTTAATCATGTACATACTATGGAATCACTACCTGAAGAGAATCACTATGTTCTATTTCCTTTCTTCCTGCCTTCCCTCCTTTCCTCTCATGTTTTTAATTCCAAAGTTGTAATTGAAACAGATTAAAAAAAAAAAACAAAACCAAACAAAAACAAAAACAAAACCCATAGGCACACAAAAAACCTACACACAGAGAGAAAAAGAAACAAACAAACCAACCAACCCCAAAACAAAACACAACAACAAACCCAAAACTAATGAAGGTCTTTTTTTAAGAACTTACAATCAGGTTCTGTCTTTCTGATTAAACCTGTCAAATCATACCTTCTGCAATTTCTCTTCCTTAGCTTTGTAAGCTCAACTTCAAATTGTAGCTTACTTTTACAAGTTTGGATCTGGGTAGAAATCTTGAACTTCAGCATTAACTTCCTCTATCCATCTCACTTAGGTATGATTCAGAGGACCGAACCTATCTTGCTAGCTTAGTCAATTCAGAGGCATGTAAGCACAGAGAAGGAAATTGAGAATACCTAAAATAGGTGCTTAGAGCACACTGTGTGGAAAAAAATCCCAGCTTAATGTTATGAGTACAAAAAAAAAAAAAAAAAGCTTCTTTAATCTATTAAATGGGGGTTGGAACTAGATGATCTTAAGATCCTTTCCAACGTTAACCATTCTATGATTCTATTAGTCGCCTTTGAGCATTCTCCTGTTCTGCATTCATTGCAATGTCTCTTTTCCAGTTAGGCACATTTGCTACATAACGGAAGAGTTCTTTAGCACTTCTAATTGTTATTGTCATTGTGTTCCCACTGTTATGTTAATTAGATTAAAACAGACTCCCACTGAGGCTGTAACAATGGCAAACATTGTAGTAATCTGTCAGCTCTCTCTGAAACCACTTTCAATGGCTTTGTAAATGTGCTGCCCCAACAGACCACACTGATGTGTAACGTAAATAATCTGTTTTGATCACACGTGCTCACATATGTTGCAATAATCAATATAGAAAAATAAATTCATAATGACTGGGAACCTGAGGCACATTATCAATCTTTCCAATCAACTAAAAAATGAAAAAGGTAATGGAAACAGAATAACTTTAAACATGTATTAATACTGACTTTTTTTTTAAACTATACAATGCAAATACTGTGGGGAATTATGCCCTGTCAGAAGTTTAAAATTCCTGTACATTAATACTCATCACCTTCTTTGTCTGGAAAGATTGGCTTGTTCTATTTTTCCCTCCTTGCTTTAAATAGGTTGTAGCCTTTCCACTGCTTGTACTAAAGATAACAATAAATTCTGACAACTTTTAACATAGACCCTCAGTTCTGTGGGATATCACTTCTAGGCAGTTAACTTCTAAATCCATATTCTGACTGTCTTCAAGGTCTGCTTCAAGACACTGATGAGCTGTCTGTCTTGTGGCAAATCGTTTAAGGCATTGTTGGTGTCCTGAAATTTATTATGTGCAGCAGATTTGCCTAGGTCTCCTCTAGGCAACGTAAGAGTAACTGTTGAACTGCCTTTCTCATCTTATTGTATGAAGACATCCAGCAACAAGGCAATCCTCATTATCAGACCGCATTGAGAAGCAGGGTAGACTTCATAAATGCAGGTTCTTACAAGTGGAAGCCATTATAACAAATAGTTATGTACTTCTCACTAGCCTTATGCCTCATTTAACTGAATCCAGAAGGTTTAAGTCTTCTGTATCCAGCGCGTGTGCATGTATTTTTGTGTGTGTGCATGTATGGACATGTATATCTGCTGTGTTCATAAACCTGTATTATACATCTCATTTCTTCTCTTACTGCAAATCTGAACCAGATGTGTGAGACTATAGAGAATAGGTGTAGGCTATTTTTCTCTGATCCGTGTTCTTGTTGATCATTTGGAAGGCAAAAATTTTCCAAAGAGCAGAACTACAGACTTAAAAAGAATTAATTACATATAGCCAAGATTTCACTTCTCCATCTCTTAGCCTGAAAATAATGAAAGAAGAGTGAAGGTGAAAACCAAAAAGAAAAATTATTTCTTCTTTAGACCTCTACCCTAATGTAATGCCTGCCCCAGCACCTGGCACAGTCCACTGCAAAGCCTTAATTCATAAGGTTGTTTAGAAGAAACAGTTCTGACACCTGTTCATCTGACAGTTGTTATCTTTGCTTTCAGGTGCTGGAGCTGATTTGCAAGCCTAAAGTGACATGCTTAGGTTCACACAGGCAGTCTGTAGTACAAGTGGAAATTGGGCTGGGCCTCCTTGGAACGAAACTCTCTAACTGCAAAATTCTACTTAACACCTGGGGCTGAAATGTGTGTGCAATATGCACTACCATCCCAGATAAACTGGAGCTCAAATCTATGTGCCCCAAATTTAAGGGCTCTCCAGACTATAGCAGCAGAACTATCTTTGAGTTAAGCACCTCTTGACATTTTTGATAAAAGAGCCATGTTATAACAAAGTGGGCAGAATTGCTTTGATGAGTCATTTGCGGACTTGGAACAAGAACACAGCTGGAATACATCTATTTTTCACAATTTCTTGAGATCACTGCTTAAGTTCAAATGTCAAAAAACCCCAGATGAGTTAAAAGAAAATCTCTTTGAATTATATTTGAAACACATAGCTCAAGGATAGCCTTGCAAAATTTAACCAGCCTCTGAAAAGTATGGCACAATCATGTGTTGAGCTTCTCCACTTATGGAGACTAGGCCCCAATCAATGATAAAGTCATATGGGGATCACATGCTTTGACCAGCTACAAAACAAGATAAGTCTGTGCTATGAGAAATCGTTTAAAATAAGGTACAAAAAGGGGGAAGAAGTAGTCATTCATTTGCTATAACTGATGTTTAAACCAGGGATGACTAAAACTGTATCCTGGGTTTGTTTTGGTTTGGGCATTTTTTAGGATTTTTCCCTCCTACTCGTCTTTTTTGCCTGCTTCTGTCCTTATCCTTGACTGTCTATCTAAAAATATAATTTTGTTCATCACTTTATAAATGGCCTTGTAGAAATAAACACAACAGGCCAAGATATCCTCATACTTATTTACCTCTTTTGTGCTTTTCAATGCAATCATGAAACTTCAACAATTTCATCAAAAGTGCTCTTGGCTGGACCATTCACCAGCAGAAAAAAAAAAATCTATGTTTGCAAAACTAATAATTGCAGGAAAAAAATCTGTATTTGATTGCATCTGTTTCATATACCTACAATTACAAATGTGACTAAACTTACTTGTGCCCTCTAAAAGAGATCTTTGTGGATGCTATGAAAACAGAGTAAGATACTTCCTTCTACTATAGTCTGATGTGAAAAATTCCACAAGAGGGCACCAGATAGTTATGTTAAATATCATGCAGGCAGCTGGATGTAAAAAAGTTATTTCTCATAGAGATCAATAGCTGTATTAACCAACCATAAGTCAGGCCTTCAATATAGAAACATTCAGTGGCAAGTTCAGAGTTTCCATCTACACTCAGCTTGAAGATTTCTGCTTCTGTTTTGGATCCCAAGGACAGCTTGCATTGCTGGTGGGTATTGCTTCTACCTACAGATATTGCCCCATTTCTAATCTTATTTCCAATGCTGTCTTGTGTCACATACCTAAAATATTGCACATACCTAAAATACTGCCTAGAGCTCTAGGAGGAGAACAGTGATTGTTAGATTTGTTTTCCAGGGCACAGTGTAACCTTTTCACCACAAACTAGAAGTTCATTGGTGCAAGACATAGTTTTATTACGGGTTAGTCTCAGCGTGTAGAGCTATTCCTCCAAACATTACCACCTTCCATGCCTTTGACCTTGTCTTTGCAATGTGTATATATAGTTATTAAAAAAAAACCAAAAAACAAACAACAAACAACCAAAGCTATTTCAAAACATTGTATACAAAATTTTCCCTATGGGAAACCACATTCGATAGGTGTTAAACACACTTGTTTCCTTACTGTAGAGGATAGGACGTTGCAAACATGTTTGCTGAATCACAAATTAAAAAGTTGCAAAAATTATTTTATCATGTCCTTATTTCTGTTTAAATTACCTCTACTCAGAGTATGAATATTCTGAAAACATTGTGTATTTTTGAGCACAAGCCCTAAGGCTATAGATTTTGTAAATACATTTTTTTTTCAGTCTAAGTGAGTTTGAGGTTTTGTCTTTTGAATGCTTAAGAATCCGTATTTCATATACTTTTTTATTTGTATGGCCATTTCTTTAATTTGGGGGATGTGATATTTTGATCTGTCTTCCATTTTTTAAATGGGCAAAATCCTTTGATCACTGCCTGAAACTTCATTTTATGAAGCAGATAAAATTATCTTGCAGCTACTCCTGATGTTCTTGGCTAGTTTTGACCTCTGTTTTTATTTTGCTGATACGATTACTTTCAGGACCATGCAGTTTAATGGTTTTATGAAAACACTGCCTGGAAAATACTAAATAATTCTAAATTACTACCAGTTACTGATACCACTATACTACTGTTATTCACCAGTTGTGGCTGTGTGATTCTTTGTCTTGTACCTACCCTGAAATACTTCGTGCCCATACAGCTACCAAAGCTATCAGACTGTATTGCCAGTTAAGAGTTGAGATAACTTTTTTCCTACACTGTCTCTCATCTTTGCCGCCTTATAAGCAATCTGCATTAGAGAATGTGACCTAATACTGTTTCCATCAAAGCTGGTGAAAGATATTATGCCCCTGCTTTCTTCAAATCTGTTGCCATCCTGCACACTGCTTAGGAAGTGCATTGTAGTCATAAGTTTATTAAGGCTACATTAGGTCAGATACATGAACATTTTTAGGATACACTGGAGGGGAAAACAAGTCTTTGACACTTCCTAAATAAATCCACTATGTTATTCTCTGCTCCTATCCCTGCTGCTCCTAGCTCATTCAGGACTTACAAACTGCTATTTTTAGCAATATCATTCCCTCTTGGGTCAACACTGATTGTCCAAATACTGGCCTTCAGTGACCTTTTTGAAAGCAAGAACTTAATAACGGTGAGGCCTGAATACTGAAGACCCTGTAGTGCCTCACGCACAACTTCTTTTCCAAAGGAATAGAGCTAATAGAATCCCTAATCTGCGCGCTTTGATCCTTGAGTAACATAGATTCTGCAACAATCCTCATTTATTCACATTACCTCTGTGAGTAGTTAATATGCCACGGCTTTCTCCTTCCCACTTATTTTTGTCTACAAGTCTCAAAGCCACAGTCTTTTCAAAATTCTGCAAATATATTACTGGGGTATTACCTTACCTATGAGTCCAGGAAATTAATACAGATTATAGCAGAGCTGATGTTTCTGACATAGACTGAATTATTTTCATCACATATACAAGCAAGCATCCAGAATGCGTGACTCACTAGTGAAATAGATGATAAGCCTATACCTCCAGATATTTATTGCTGCTGAGCATAATCTACTGCACAGTTAGCAAGTACATCCAAAGTAACTCCTTACCCTTAACTTCGAGATCCTCATTTGAAGTTTGCATAATGTAACCTAACTTCTGCCCTTGGTGTGAAATATACCCTCTATCACTGATTACTTTGAGTCTAGTAAACCCAGCTACAGCCAGAGAACCCTACTTCAAACACAACGCCTTCATGAGAGTGAACTGTGACTTGGTGGAAAGGTAATTCTGGCCTTTACCTTTTTGCAGCTCTCTTATGATTTAGAAAAAGTTTTTTTGTCTGGATTGCCACTGGACATTTCCACCAGATTGTTACAGCTCTAGCAAAAGAAAAAGGTACAGCACAGTTGCAGCCACACTGTGGCCATGTCACATCAGTCCATCTACCTATGCCAATGGTGCCTCTCAATTCAAGATACCACTGTCAAGCAAATGTTTCTTGTTAAGATAGTTATTTTTGAAGCTGGAATAAACACAAACATCACATGCAAGTACACAGAGGGTTCTTGTATTCTGAGCTTCCTCTAGAATGTGATGTCACAATACGATTTTTGCTAAGCAATCTTGTTTAATTTCCCTCCTTTTCCATTCACAATATTGAATATTTTTCACTGAAGATCACACAGCTTGCTTGCCTCTACTTTATTTCTAAAGAACCTGAATCTTAAACTGTAGCAAACCCATCAGTTCTGAGCCAGTGTCAGTTCAGAAGAACAACATCAGCGCCCTTTTTTCCTGCCTTGCTTGTATCTGATTTGATCCTAACGAAGGCTGCTTTGTATACACTTTGTGACCTGCACAGAGAGTAAATGCCTCAGAAATCTCTCTTGCTCTGTTTGACAAGGACAGCCAGCATGGGAAAAAGAATTGAATATTTTACTAATGCTGGGGCAGACAAGTCTCTCAGCCTACCTGAGACACCACCAATTGCCTTACCTCATCTTTCCAATCCACTGCCTATTTATTTTTCCCTTGCTATCATTTATTTATATGCTCATCTTTCTTTACTGTAATGTACCACAGCAGAGTAACACATCAATAGGGACATTTTCTTCCTCCTTCTCCACCTTTTGTATATTATTTACAGTTCTCTCCCTCCAGATTTATAAAACGAAGTACTTTTCTGTTGTTGGGGTTTTTTTGGTTGGTTTTTGGTTTTTGTTTTTGTTTTTTTTTTTCCTTTTTCTTCCCTCTAAATACTGGTTTCTAAAAGGCAGTGAATGGGTGACCTTCAATTTAACAGGTAATAAATATTTTACCTAGAAGGAGAACATGGAAACAGCATGTCTCAGTTGACTGGAGTAATTTTCTTTACTATTATTTTGCTGCTGCAAAAAGCAGAAGAAATGTTTCCATTACGCCAGTGGAACAGTGGAAACCCTGAGCTGATGAAAGCTTTTTCAGCTATCATGCTGCATGCTTTTTTCTACCTGCTGCAGGGAAAGCTGCAAAGAACAAAAGTGCTCACAAATAAAAGGTTTGAAATACAGTATTATCCATATCCTTTCTTGTCTGCACTGTGAGTGCAGAACCACATACTGATGGAATAACTAGGGCTGGAGGTGACCACAGGAGGTCCTTGTCCATCTTCCCACTTAAAGCAGGTCAGCTCTGGCGTCAGACCTGGTTGCTCAGAGCTTGAACCAGTTGGGTCTTGAAAACCTCCAAGAATTATGATGGCACAATCCTGCTGGGCAAACTGCGCTGCTGCCTGAGTGTCTTCATGGGGAATAGATTTTCCCTGCATTCAGTCAAACCCTTTCTTGTTTCAGTTTATTGTCACCTCTCACTTTACTCCCTTGCAACACTGAGAAAAGCCTGGCTCCATATTCTCAATAACCTCACAGAATGGAGTTGGATGGTCTAAGGTCCCTGAAGTCTTCCCTACCCCAGGTTGACCAAGCCCCACTGCCATGGCCAGCCTCTCCTCCCAGGTCAAGTGCTTCGGCCCCAACTACCCTGTGGTGGTTGGGTATCTGGATGTGATCTAACACAGTATCTGTAGACATGGTATCTGGATGTGATCTAAGAAGTGCTGAGCAGAAGGGACTAATCTCTCCCGTGATCTCCTGGCCATTCCCCTGTTTGTGCCACCCAGGATGCTGGCCCCAGGGCCTTCACCACAGAGGCAGTAGTGTCCTGGCTCCTGCACCAAGCAAGGAACAGGAATGTGCATCTGCACTGCATTTTTCCCCTGAACAGGAAGCTTTCTTCATGTTGATATCTTGGCAGACTGACAGCCTCCACCTCAGAAGTATTTGGTGGCCTTTAGTTACATCCTTAAAAGTAGCATGAACACCACATTGCAGAGAAGATCCATGGTGCTACTACTAAATGGTAAATGTAGGAAATATAAACCAAAATAAATGTTCTTATAAACATGATGAGTTGGACACCACTACCACAACTTAATCACGTTGAATTTATGTCTCCCTTTCAGCAAATGTTCTTAAAATGTTTATACTTTGTTAATTTACACGCCACTGTATAGTTTTGCATTTTACCAGATGCTTCCAACTCGACTTGCACTCCCTCTGCCTTTGGAGATGTGCTTTCCTTAAAACTGCATGCTTTCATTTTACAAATCTTATTTTTGCAACATACAATGACCTAATCTCAACAAAATTTTACTAACAGTGGTATATTAACATAGGAACTTCTTCACTCACCACAGTCCTGCAAACAATTAACAAGTGAAGTAATTTTCACCAAAGGACACTTTCTGGTACAGCAATAGCTCGACAGGTGACGTCTTCCTTTTCTCAGCACTGATGGACAGCTGAAATATCAGGAAAATTTCAGTCATTAATTCTGACTAGTGTCCTTCTAAAGAAAGTAATTTATCATAATCTCTTTTTCTGTTCTGTACCATCTTTGAACTTTACCATTTAAAGAGGTCACTATAACCCACTTAAGAAAAATAAGTCTTAAAAAAAAGCTAATCAAAAACAAAAAGGGACTGTGAAATCCTGTCCCCAGTTGACCCCCTCTGAGATTTACCTGAGACATTTGATCACATTTAGAAAAGAGAGATGTCATTGCTGACTACTTTATCAAGCTCTTGTGGGTATTTAATTATATAGGCTGCTGTGTAGTCACAAGGAGTGCAGGGGAGTGAAAGCAACTACATAAAAAGTTACTTAGAACTACCAGGAATAACCTGTCATAGGCTAGAATTTCTTACAAATATGTGAAATTTTGCAAAGAGGGAAATAGTCCAAAGCAAGTGTTTGTTAATATTCCAATTACAAAAACATTAATTGTAAAACTCTAGAAAAATGTAAAATATTCTATATTCAATTGCTTTAACTACCCCATATTGAATAATATTAGCTGATGTTGCTGCACCATTAAAAACTGAACTATTAATTCAAATTCACGTCTCACAAGGTGATCTCTGTTCACTTTTTACCTCACACCGGATTTAATTACACTAAGCATACTGCCTTGCTTTTGCTATAAACCAGTTAATGACAAGACCAATAAAGGCACCACTGAAGACCCAAAGCTCATAAAAACTACCTTAATTTAATAAACATTAAAATGCAGACACCAGAAGACAAATGTTTATTTCATGTTACAACTGCAGAGCGCACTTGAGACACTTGAAAACATCTAATGTGCATTTTTGTGTCTTAAATACAAGCACATAGTCTTGCTTCAGTTTCCGACCCTTGTTTGAAAAGCATGAAGGTGGCAACATGCCTTTACATTGCATGACGGTGCCACACTGCCCCGACTTCACAGTTCAGTCCTGCCTGGGGGTCCAGCTTCATCTCGTGGCCTACGAATGGCAGGTATGTCCCTCTTTGGAACTGTGTCTGAGAGCAAGACCAGTCGCAATCGGTGGTGTCTAGAAGGTACGTTCAGGGAGAAAAGCCCAGCAAAGGCCAGACAGGCCATGCATTTGGCCCACTGGGTCCTGAGGCTGGTGGACCTGCTCTTGCCCAAAATCGATTTAATAACCTCACTCCACCCCTTCACCTGGCGATGAGATGCGAGCGGCTGCTCTGGGTGAATCCAGCCTTCACTCTGAACATCACCGCCGCCATCCCGCCTGCCTTTCTCATCACGGAGTAACCCGCACCACCTCACGCTAACCCGCCAGCTCCGGGGCAGGCAGCGGGGCTGCAGGAGGCTCAGCCCCGCGGCGCTGAGTGCAAAATACGACATCGCGCAGGTCGCCCTCAGGGAACGCGGCGCCCTGACCTTCTCTCGCCAAGCGACACCGTCAGCAGCTGGCGCCGCTCCAGGGCCGTGGCGCCGGCTCGGAGCAGGGGGCCGCGGCTGGCTTGAGAGCTTAGCCCCGCTGTAGGCTGTTAATGGAGAGGAGCCGTGGCGCGGGAGAGCGAGGGCCGTGGGCAGAGGGAAGGGAGAGCGGCCGTGGGGAGCCCCGCCGGGCTCGGTGCCGCATCGCCCAGCGCTCGGGACCAGCGGTGCACTGAGAGGAGTAGGAGCGCGGCACCAGCGCTCACAGGCGGTGGGGAGCCGGGGGCCGGGCGGCCGCAGCAGAGGTGCGGTGAAGGCGGGGAAAGAAGCGAGCAGCCCCCCGCCACCGCCGTGCCCCGGCAGAGAGAGAAGGAGGGAGGGCGCTGTGCGGCCCGGTCACGGCAGCCCCATCCGCGCTCCCCCTGCCCAGCCCCGGCCATGAATATGTAACTCCCCTCTATTTCCCGAGCTCCATTGCGGAGGTTGCCGCTCGCCATATTGTGCTGCTGGGGCTGCGGTCCACCGCCGGCGAGAGAGGGCGGCGGGAGCGAGCGGCACAGTGAGACGCGGCGGCCTGAGGCGGGAGCCCCGCGGGCGGTGAGCTCAGGGCGACGGGTGAGGGCTGGGCCGGGCCGGCTGCGGTCGCCACTGCCGGGTCTCTCCCCCTAGTGGGGCAGAGAAGGGTGCGGAGCCGCTGGCTGCGGCATGGTGCTCCGGACGGGTGTCTGGTGCCGGGAGCGCTGCCCGAGCCTGGTGCGGGTGAGGCGGAGGAGGGGCTGTGCCTATCTGAGGTGGCTGCTATGGCGGGGTGGGGGTGTTCCGCAGTGGGCTCTCCTCCAGGCTGCGGGGCTGTCTGAAGGGAAGCCGTGGTCAGGCTCTCCCGACCCCGGCGGGGCAGTCGCCGCGCAGGTGGGTGCGCTGCTCGCCGCGGCGTCAGGCGGCTCTGCTTGCTCGGTGTCCCTGTCAGGCTGCCCCCCAGCTCCGCCGCCCGCGGCTGCTCGCCCCCCGCCTGCCGGCCCCGCACGATGCGGGGCTGCCGGGGCCGGCGGTGGGGCCGCGGGGAAGACCCGGACCTCTTCTGCCTTCCTTCAGCCTCGTGCCTTTGGCGTTGCTGTAGAGCCACGGGGAGCTCCGCAAGCCCAGAGCTGTCCCTGGGGTCCGGCGTGCGGCGGGAATATAGATAAATGTGTGTATGTGTGTGCACACATACACTCTGGAAGCTGCAGGGAGAGGTACCGTATACAGCTTCGTATCACAGCCGCATACCGTAACACTAGCCCAAAGAGTGAGGCACTGCCAAATGCCTTACTTAGGAAGGGAGAGCTGATTAACAGAGCCACAAGCCATTGTTGTTTTTACAAATTGCCCCTGCTTAAAATACGTTATGTTGAAATACATTATATAGGATTTATTGCTCTGTATTCCTAGTCTTTTGTTTCTCTTAGAGCCCATGCACATCACCATGCTGAACAGTATTTGCAAGGCGTGATGCTGATAAATGTACTGCGAATGACCTGACTGCTCTTGTGAAAATGTCATCGTTTCCAGCAGGGTATCAGGTGGAGAAAGGCACTGTGTCAGGAGCTGTGGCTGTGTCTTCTCCCTTCACACTCACTGTCACTGATTCCGATATGAATTTAACACCTGTTTCTTGCCAACTTTTATAGTCAGTGGTAGCTGGCTCGTCAAAATCATTTGCCTTCCTTGGACTCATCCCATGGCATAGCATATATATGAAATGAACACTCTGAGCAATATTCTTCTTGGGGCTTTTGTTAAGCTATTCGTTTTTCATATGCTCTTCCATGTAGAATAATTGGATCAAGTGTCTAATTCCCTAAAAATCCATAGGACAGCCAGTGGAGAAAGATGATTTTCAGTATGATAAATCTTAATCCAGTCTTGTTTGGAAGTGTAGCTCCTTATAGCTCTGTGTAATAACTATGCATTGCATGCAGGCTTTTAAGGATTAAAGGAAATTGCTTGCATTTGAGAAAACGTGACTGGTGTGCGGGTGAAATTATTTGTGCTTGGGGAAAATTCTTTAATCAAATATGTCATTCATTTGGTGACAAAGGCTTGATTTGTCATTGGAGTTCCCTCCAGAGGTACTCTCATTTGTATTCATCTATGTTTTCATTAAAAACTTTTATAATGAGATAATTTGACTTTTTAATACATCACATCAAGCTCAGGGCTGGCATTCAACTTGTCAGCTAAGACAGAGGCACTCACTTTGAAAGTAGTAGATATCGATAAGCAGTATATTTTGCATGAAGAGATCTGCTTGCTTGAAGGATTAGCTTTGTCAATTGTTTGGAGATGGGAGGACTTTTCACTGGACAGATGTTAGTGTGAGCTGTAGTGTTGGGTGGCAAGCTTTGCAGCTGGTTCTGACTCTGTTACCGTACCCTTCAGTGGTGATGTAAGTTTAGAATATTTTTAGACCTTATTGACCCTGTGAATTGTCATTTACAGTGTTTAATAAATATTTTCTGCATTTGGCTTCATAATAATAGTGGGACACAGATTTTTTCATTGGAGGAGTTTTTTAACTTCTTCAGTAGCTAAAATTTTAGCTTTGGCTTCAAAGCTTTGAAACACCAGCCCTACTGCAGCTGCCAAGAAAAACACTGCCTGCAGTATCTTAGGTTGAAATAATATGCATGTGCCAGTGAAATAAATTGCATGGGTCTCCCTTTATCAGTGACACTTTGTGTTTTAAGAGTGACGCATGGTAATATGTTGAGTATAAAGACTTGGTTGGGCATCTTAGGTGATAAGAGCAGTTTTCTGGCATTTTCAGGGTTGTGTTATCATGAAATAGAAATATGGTTGGCACCTTTAGGAAAGCCGTCAGTCTTACATGTGAAGTAGATGTTGGGGTGTGTGAATTTCTTCAGCTTCTTTAAAATGCTTATCTTTCCCTTGCCTAACAAAATGAATGCAAGGTGGGGAGGGAAGCAAGGGGAAATAGGGACTTCAAGAAATGAGACGTAAGTCTGCAAGAGCTCAGTTGTATTTTTCTTAAAAGGAGCACTGGATCTACTCTTAATGAAGCACCAGTTCAAAGAACATTCATGAAAGAAGTATCAGAGTAAAGGGATTACTTCCGCTTTCTTTTTTTCTTTTCTTTTTTTTTTTTTTATTCCCTTCACCTATTTTTTCCTGAATAGATCAGCAATTTAATAGTGATGCAAACAGAAAGGAAAGAGATTGGAGGGAGGGATGTTGTTGACCCTCAACTTGGTTCTGCTTATTGATGAAAATAACTGGCCTTTGAAGCTGACCTTAAATTCTTAATTTTCTGAGGAATGAGCAGCGTTTGGTGTCATGGAGCTGTTTAGGCTTGTTGCAGTGGAGAAATATTTTAGGAATTACTCCAGTCTGCCTACCCCCTGCTTCTGGATCATGAAGCTCTCTTGTGATCAGCTGGGAGCAGTAGTATTCTGCTAACTAATTAAAAACCTAATCCATTCTTTACTCTTCATCACTCAGGGTTAACATTAAACTATTTTGGATGAGTACTGGGTTTAAACTATGAAAGTATTGCTCCTGTAGCACTGTTTACAAAATGTACAGTTTTATTTGAGAGTCCTTAAAATACAAATTGTATTTAGCTATTACCCAGCTCCAGATGAAAGCTGTCTGGCTGCCAAATTAACAGTTTTGTTTCTATATATTTATTGTAGCTATTAAGTCAGTCATATACGAGATGACTCAAGTCTTTCTTCTTCTCTCTCAAGGGTTGGGGGGGGGATTTATTTTCTGTTGATTAATAACCAAGCCATCTTTTGTTCTCATTAAGAAAATTATATCACTATTGGTTGTGGCTAGCTTCACTATGATAACTGCTAAGCGGGTGAGAAATTTTTGTGGCTAACATAGCTCTGGAAAAACTAAAAACTGAGCATATTTCTTGAATTCAGAATTTCTCCCACAATGTAAACTCATTAGAATACTACTATTTGTATTAATAAATGTGAGGGATAGAAGGTATGTTGTATGCTGAAGAAAAGGATAAGAAAGTGGCAGTACATACAAGTTACGGTATATTTGGGACTACACATACCTGTGACAGGAGGTTTGTTTTTTATTGGAGTGAGTTGTATTAAAACTGCAAAGTCCTCAAGGTGAAATTGAATCAGTGCATTTCATTATGACCACCAACAGTGGGTTGTGCTTTGGGTAAAAAAACAGCTGCATGATTTATTTTTGTTTCCCTTGGTTGGTTTTTCTTGATTGATTGGTTTGTTTTGTTTTCCTGCTGTAATCGTAGCTGTAGAAGTGATTCCTACCAGCAGTCACCAGTCGAGGACTGAATTTCTTCTCATTCCCAATGTAAAACCTGGAAGTAGACTAGTTTTCTAGAGACCTAACCTTTGCTGCTGAACTAGTAACAGCATTAGTGGAAATGGGAAAGATCACTTGAATAGTAGTACAAGTATGTTCGTAAGATTTCTAATAAAATGTACAGCAAACTAAAAGGTGAAGAACAGGGGTATTTAAAAGGTCAGACTTAACCTTATTGATTGTAGTGGTCAGTTCTTGCTTTTGGTAGCTGTTATTTCAGGGAGACTTTGGTTAGCCTTAGAAAATGTGCCAGCAGTGCTGTGAGGGTAAGAAAGTACTGTAAAAACAAAAGGACTAGTTCTGAAGGATAATTCTGTGGCATGGGGGTACACTGCACAATAGCAGGGCACAGAGTATTTTGATACGGTCACAACCAGGTGAATGTGGTCTTTTACTGCAGACTGTGAGTTCCAGTGCCCTATAAACATGCTACTAGAGAATTAATTTTAAAAGAGGGGGGGAAAAAAAGTAAGTCTGATTAAAAATATCCTAAGGTAACATGTATCATTCCTGGCCTGTTTGTATGTATTTAGTTACTGTGACAGATTCAACTTTTCTGGAATTTGAAGGTTTGCTTTTGTTTGCTCCCAAAAGTGTTTTATCCTTCCTACTCTAGTCTGATACAGTATTGAAATGAATTTTAGGCAAGCATTTTTGCTTTTCTCCTTCACAGTTGGTTATTAATTCTGAAGTTTAGAGTTGATTTAACTCTTAAGAGCTTAAGAACTTCATTTTTGAAACTCATCTGAGTAGTCAGACACACAATATACAGTAGCATGCTTCATAATATGAGAAACTTTGCATAAAATTTAATAACTGAGAAAATTGCAATTCTGCTCACTCCCCCAGAGTCCTGCTTAATGTTGTTACTTCACAGGGCTGAATTATGGCTTGGTAATGAGGACTGGATTATGTCTTGGAAATGGCTGTTTTCCTTTTTATATGGGTTGTTGGCGAAGGTCTTTGGCACAGTTGAGGTCAAGTGCTTGCCTGATCTATTGACCCACATCAAGAGTGAAAAACTACTGTTCTTGTAACAGTTTTGTTTTCGCTCCTGGCAGGAGGCATTAATGTTTTGTCATATTTTAGTACTTGCTTTGGACAAGATACAGGGAGTGTGTCAGGCTAAGTACCAGCATTTTTTAGATTTAAGGATTAAAATAATCTTACTACCTGTTGCATTAGAACAGTGGGCAATGTTTTTTGTTTACCTCTTTTTTTCTTTCTTTGCTTTTGTTTTTTTTTTCTTGTACCAAAACCTGAAAAGTTTTCTACTTAATCCTTCTAAGAAATCTAAGCATTTTAATTTAGGAATAGGCTGGTTTTGGAATGTGAAGAGTTTGAGCATTTGCAGGTATGACAGCTAGAGGAAAATGGGTAAATTCTGGACTATCTGGAAGCTACTAACATGATACAGAGAGAGTTCTCTGGAAATGGTGGTAACTTTGTGTATTCAGTTTTTGTAGCTGAGGAGATGTCTGGGAGGGTATGATACAGAACTGCAAACAAGAAGTTGAGCATTAAGGACTGAGATTATTGATAGTAATGGAGTGATCCAGGAGGCAGTGTGAAAAGGCCCCTGATGCCCTTAGCAGGGAATATAGACATCATTAGAATAAACTTGAATTTGAGCATCAGGTACATAGGAGCAATGTATATGGACATATATAGTGCTTATACACAATTATACTGCTATAAATACACAGAGAAGCACCAACTTAAAATCACATATTTCTGTCATGTCCAAAAGTATGTGACTGTTCTTAACACTGGGATGAAACTACCTTGAGTAATGAGAAGTTTAATTTGGTACTTTTTTTTTCTTAGTGCTCTTGCCATCCAAAATGGGAGAAATCTCTCTCTTTGGTCACTTCTGTTAGCATTAGATTAATTGAATTCTTCCATAGGTGGACATATGTACAGCAGATGGTTTGTATGAGGTCATAGCACAAACGTTTCTAAAGGCCAGGGTGAGCAGCTTGACAGCCAGATTGGAAATGCTGCCATACTCCATGGATCAATTCATTTCAAGTCCAGTAAACTGTGAATGGCAATTAACTGCAAGATCTCACATCTTAAGACACCAGGCAAAACGCTTTCTTCCTTAGGAGGATAAATACAGTGAAGAAACTGTAAAAGACCATGTGCTAGCAAGATAGTGTGTTTCAGAAATGTCAATGTTAGTTTTTTTTTCTCCTCTGTCAGGTGTCATCTGTCCAGTAGCTTGATGGATGTTCCATAATAACAGCATTAGGTTTTGTTACTTGGTTTTCAAGGAAGGATTTTTTTTTTTTTTTTATGTTGAAGAAAAATGCCTATTAAGTTTATGGGGCAGACTGTGTGAAAATGTGAGTTTGGGAGTAGTTATAAGGAAAACTAAAAACTCTGAACTAGTGTGATTGAGAGGGACAATCATGTTGCAAAAACATCTGTAGTGTTGCTGACTGTTGAGGCTGTTAAGCTGCACCGGTGCCTCAGATTTCTCTGCATTCCTCAGTTTTATTGGCTGCTTTGGGGCATTTTTGAGTCTGTGGTCTTGAATTAATTATAAACCTTTTTTTACCCTTTTTTTTTTTTTTTTTTTTTTTTTTTCCCTTCACCTCTTCCCGGCTGCTCGTGCTCTAGGGCAGAATTGAGGTTGTCTGTCTTTGCTAACTGCTCTTTACACACTAACAAAACTGTATTCCTCAGTTTGACCATCTGAAAATGCAGAGCTTTATAATGCTTGCTTTGGGAATAAGCGTAGCTTCCCTAATTTTTATGTACTTCCAGTGCCAAGTGCCATAAAGTACCTTCTCATGTAATCAAGTCTCTTCTAGATGAAAAGCTTTGTTGTTGAAAGGAATGGGATAAGAGGAAAAAGTATGACTCTTTCTAGGATGACCTGTATAATGGATTTAAATGAGCTTTACATGTTGAGAAATATAGGCTCAATTTTAAGTAGCAAATGAGAGAATCTGGCAAACTGTCTTAAAGATTATGTGCTTTCAAGCAGTCTGTAGGAATGCATACTTGTAAATTCTCCTAGTATGCATTCCGGTGACACAATATTACAAAGAAAAGGAGAACGTCATTTTTTCATACAGAAGAGGGTGGATTTGTATTTTAAATGTAGAACTTGGCACAACCTGTAGTGTGGGGGACATCTGACACTCATGTATGTACAAATAGCTTTATTGTATTAGTAACTTCTTCACTGTGCCAGTCGATCAGTTATCTAACATTCCGTGGGAGTTGGATGTACCCACCTGAAAGTAAAGTTTGTGCTTCATTTTAATGTTAGTTTTCTGCTTTTATTATAGCAAAATTGTTTTCTCAGCCATAGTGGGGCTATGTTGATATAATTGATCAAAACATTTGACTGTTAATCTCTTCATTTAATTCTGTAAATAAAGTAGGAAAATAGTATAACAAGGAACCAATGCAAACATTGTTAAAATGAGATTGTCAGAATGGTTGTCACATCATGCCTATTTCTCAGTGTGCATTATCATATCCTTCAAGAGTAACTGAAATTGGAATGACTTAAAGTAGTGAAAGGGTAGACCTGCTTTAAATTGCTTCATCACATTTAAACATTGACCATGATGTGCACTGCAGTCAGATTGCTTGCATTAATGTACATTATTATTTACAGTAATGTATAGCCTCAGGATGGTCCCAGCTGTTCTTTATTTTCATACATTTTTATTCAGACTTAGTTTCTGTTTATTTTGTTTAGCTCACAAGCGGGTTTCCAAGTTTCCTCTTTGAGAATGAAATACAGAACTCCTTAAAATGGACCTGAGGAAAAAGGAGAGAGGATACTTAGCTGCATGTCTCATGGCTAATAGCTTTCCTAAGGTACAGGTTATAATGTCAGCCTTCAAGCAATCATTAATGTGGTTTTTGTACCATCTTTCAGTTGTCCAGCGAAGTAAGGGCAGCAGTTGAATCTGCAGTGAAGGTAGATGGGGATTTTTCTCTAGGTTGACATAATCTTCACTCTTGCAGTAGGTTTGGAGAGAGGTGGAAGAGCAGAGGCTTCCTGGAAGCTTTGGGTGGTTGCAGGGGAACATAGGGGTAACACTGTCTTACCTTGTGGTATTTGGGAAGGACTGTTTGGCACTTGTGAGGATTTTGGGGGGGAGTGAAGGTGCTAGTTAGCGTTGTAACGGTGCAGATGGTTTTAAACATACAGTAGCAAAGCCGAGCTCAGGATGGTGCCCTGACAAAAATCTGATTCCTTTCTTATTTCCCAGCAACACTCTTGCCCTGGTGTTGCTGGTGTGCTGGTTTCGTCTCTTTCATAGAGCATGTAACAACAAGCTGTAGCTATGTCTCTTCTCCCTCGTGATGTGTTGTTTGGTTTTATTTGTTTTTGTTTTTGGTTTGTTTTTTTTTTTTCTAATTCAGTGTTTCTATGCCACAAATACAGTCCAAGGATGTGTCTGTTACATGTATTATAAGATGGAAAGCACAGTGTAAATACTTGTTATTTGTTGTCAGATTTGACTTCTGAAGCATATAATTGCTACTTGAAGTTTCAGCTTTATTGTTTGCATTAATTTGGCATCTTTAATAGTCTTTTAATTGGCTTTGATTGTGTTTCTATTTAACGTGTACAGAAGTATTTTAAACACTGGCTTTGGGTAAGCATCGCTAACCACTCACTTTTGAACATAGTAGATTGTTTACAAAGGAGCTCACGTTACTACAGAGTATTAACTGATAAAGTGTTTGGTAATAATTTTGAAATTAGCCTGTGAATGTACTTTTAGGTGTTCTGTGATAGTATTCTATCTTGGTAACTATTCTCTTGGTAACATTCATTTTGTAATCTATACCAGATCTTCACGAATTTGCAGACTGACTACTAATCTGTTGCCACTCACAGCTCTATTCTAACAGCTACGAGTGTTACATTTGGGCAGATACCTTCAGTTCTCAAGGGGCCTGCTTTTCAGTAGCTGGTCAAAACCCAAGGCAGTTTTGCTTGCTCTTGGTCAGCTTAAGTGTACATACAGGAGAAACTGTATTCTCAGAAAACATCAGGAAAACATAATTGTGTGGTGTTTTGGAGCTTATTTGTTAGTTTTCCAATTTAAACAAAAATACCTAGTTGAGACTTTCACTGCTGATTCCATAAGTTCTCAGAAGATACTTAAAGAAAGTGTTCTTTTTCTTAAATGGCTTTATGGGTTGGAACTAGATGATCTTAAGGTCCTTTCCAACCCTAACTATTCTATGATTCTGTGATCCTATGGTTATGTCATGTGTTTATGGAGGAAATCTCCGTCTTAAGCAGACTTGCTGGATATTTTTTAAAACATACTAGGGATCTGAATTCCCTTGTTGCTGTTTTCACACAGTTCAAACAAATGCATTCTGCTTTGTATAAAGCTAGTGGGTCACTATAGTACACCAGATACCTTCTGGTGTTTATTTTGTGTGTAAGAAGAATACCCATGTAATATTCAGCCACATAGATTGTAAAGGATGTGTGGAGTGTGAGAGGGTCCTGTTCAGGTTTCTTCAGCTTTTTATTATGGCAGTGCTTTATTGGCTGATTAGTATTGGTTGCCATTGATTTTTCTTGGCTGTGTCACTTTCTATATGGCAAAACTAACTATAAATGTCCCTGGTAGTGAGATTCTAACCCTATAGTTAGAATAATTTAGGTTGGAAGAGATCTCCAGAGATCATCTAGCACAATTTCCTGATAAAAGCAGGGTCAGTCGTATCAGGTTGGTTGTGACCACATCCAGTTGGGTGTGACTGTCTGCAAGAGTAGACATCCCACAGCTTCTCTGAAGCAACCTCTTCTTAGCGATCTGTTTGCTGTGGCTTTATGCCTTCAGTATAGAATTAGTTTCCCCTATGAATTTTGCTGCTTGACACTTAGGAGTTTACTCTATCTGTCCATATGGCTTTTGTCATGGCAAATACTTTCTTATTTTGTTTTTGGTAGTTTATATTATGTTATTTTGCTTTATGTGTGGCTCATGGTATGAGTCCACAGCACAATCTCCTGAAGATTTTAAATGGGGTTTTAATGACTGTAAGAGATTATGATGGATACCAGATCACATTGTATGTCTTGATGGCCGTAAGGCTGACAGCTTGAACCGTGCATGTTGAAGGTGAGCTGCACGACAGAGGTGCTGTGTTTTGATTGCAACTCTGAACGTGAATTAATGAGCTTGAGTTTGTTGTTAGCATAGATCACAACTGATTGTGTCGAGAGAAGATGACTTTACACATGGCTAGTAGAATATTGAATTCAATTTACAAATATAAAGAAGTTAAAACCTTACCAGTAAGTGATGTTGTGACATTGAACTTGATATTGGGAGGACAAGGACTGATAGCTGAATGAGCTAAAACCACTTTAGTAAGACGTTCCTCTCTCATGTTTATCCCCATTTGAGATCAGTATATAATTATCATGAGTGCGATATAAACTTGGTGAGAGACAATTTGTGGAGAGGTGACAATATGAGTGAACAAGCAGAAGAGGCACAGACAAATGCAGTGACATACTTGTTCAGGATCATCAAGCAGTTAATTTCAGAGCTGGGAACAAAATGAGCTCCAGGCCAGAACCTGATTCAGCTGTCTCCCAGGGATTTTGAGATCCAGAGATTAAAAAAGCTTCAGAAAAAAGCTAATACTAAAAGCACTAGATTGTAATCTAGTACTGGTTGTCCTAGATTACAACTGGAGGTAAAGCAACCTGAGCTGCCAGTGAACTGCAGTGAAGATAAATTCTTTCAAATAGTGTCTATCCAGAAATGTTTGGGTTATTTTCAAATCACGCTCTTAGCAAGAAAGTAAAAGCAGAAAACCCTTGTATTTCACAATGCTTTAATTGAATAAATTGAAATGAATGATGGAGTTGAATACTTTGTCAAAACATGCAATTTGTCCTTAATACTAGTTAAAGTATCAGAGAGAGTAAAACGTAAAACTAATCCTGTTACGTTTCCAAGTAACTGCACTATGATACCTATTTTTAAAAGAACTAATCCCTTGGGGGGGCAAAAAAAAAAAAAAGAAAAGGAATGGTTGAAGGTGCTGTTGAACTTGGCATATCAAATAGGGGTCTAACTCTTCCTGGTTTAAGTCTAAATATTTATCTTTTAAAACTTGGAACAAAGATCATTTGATTTCTAAGGATTTAATAGTGTGTAAAAAAATTTTTTTGAAAGAACATGATGTAATTTTTTTCCTCAAAAGTGGTTTTATTTGTGTGTGTGGTTGTGGTTTGGGTTTTTTTGTGTGGTGTGCTGGTGGTTTTTTTTTTTTTTGGTTTGGGGTTTGGTTTTTTTTTTTGGTAGGGTTTTTTTTTTTTTTTTTGGGGGGGGGTGGGGGGGGTTTCCATGGAAGTGTCAGAAATCAGTTACACTGTTTTGAGCTAAATAGCAGTGTCCTGGTTCCAGCTGGGATAGAGTTAATTTTCTTCCTAGTAGCTGGTGCAGGGCTGCGTTTTGGGTTGTCAGAGAACAATGCTGATAACACACTGACGTTTTAGTTGTTGTTCGGTAGCACTTACTGCGGTCAAGGACTTTTCAGCCTCTCATGCTCTGTCAGAAAGGAGGGCCACAAGAAGCCTGGAGGGAGCAGAGACAGGACGCCTGACCCGAACTAGCCAAAGGGGTATTCCATACCATGGCATGTCATGCCCAGGATATAAACTGGGGGGAGTTACCCGGAACGGGCTGATTTCTCCTTGGGGATGAGATGGGCCTCGTTTAGCAGGTGGTGAGCAACGGTGGTGTGCATCATATTATTCGTTGTAGGGGTTTTTTTGTTTTATCTCTCTTTGTTATTTCCCTTTTCATTATTATCATTATTAGTAGTATTAGTATAGTATTATACCTTAATTTTTAAACTGTTCTTATCTCAACCCACAGGTTTTACCTTTTTTCCAATTCTCCTCCCCATCTTACTGGGGGGGGGTGAGATTGTGGCTGCATGGTACACTTACAGTTATCTCTTCCAGCTGCTTGGTGCCGTTCCACCATTTCTCTGATCTCAAGGTGTGCTGACACAACCATGAATGCAGTTGCTCTTTAGCCTTTGCCTGGGCTAAAATAGGCACTGCAGAGTGTTTCGGAGGATAATTCAGGTTGTGAGTGATCTCTGATGGCATCCAGTAGAAAGTCCCTGCTCCCTGGTTAAAGCAGGACCACCATCAAGGTTAGTTCTAAGCTAGAGCTCAGGAAATCACAAATTTTCACAAATGGCAAATAAGTCTGAGTGGTTATACATTGGTGAATTTGACAGTGGTAAACGTCTGAAATGGTAAAGTAGGGAAGAGCAGGAGCAGTGACATGCTGCTGCTGAGATCCTCCTTTGGCTGCCTTGTAGCCAGAGAAGCCAGCCAGCCTGCCTGCAGCTCTGAGTGGACTGAAGTGTACTTCTTGCCAGCTGGAATTTATATTTACTGGCCAGTTTCAGGAATGGGATACCCAAATGCCCAGCCTGCTGCGACTCATGACTACATTTGAGCAATTAATTAAGGGTATTTCGGTATAAGAGCTTGTAAAGTGGATGTGGTGTGACAAGTGCAGATGTTGCTCTGCTGGAGTTTTTTTATAAGCGCATTGGAAGGACTTGCTGACATAAATTCCCCAGTCAGCGAGTAGGCAGATCAGAGGGGCTTTTCTGATGGGGTCTTTCATACTGTTATTCTTTTCTGTAACTGACTGTTTGTTTTCCAGTGCTTCAGGAACAAGGTCTATTTTGTTACATTTTTAAACCTCAGCCACTTGTCTTCACATTTGTTTTACAAAATAGTCTGCAGATGGATGAGCACAAGGAGCGAGATTGCATAAGCCCTGTTTTCCAAGGAAATACAAATTAAATAGCAAGCTTTTCAAATGAAGTTATGTGGTGCTTTTTATTGAAGCTGGCAGGCTCATCTCCCAGCTCTAGTTAGGGAGCTGTTCCACTTGTGGATAAAGTTTGGTTATATAAAGTTGATCAAAAGTTTCTGAAGCTCCTTAAAAGCACTACAGGTGGGTTTTATTTTACTTTGGTTTTAATATTCTGGCAATGTGGAGAAGTCAGAAACATTCTGGGTACAAAGAAATCAAAATTTACATGTTCTGATAATTCTTAGTGATCTCCCTGTCTTATCTTCCAGTTTTCATCTATAAAAAACACTAAACAACTAGGCAAGTAGTTTTATAACCTAATAGAATCATAGAATCATAGAATCGTAAGGGTTGGAAAGGACCTTAAGATCATCTAGTTCCAACCCCCCTGCCATGGGCAGGGACACCTTGCCCTAAACCACGTGGCTCAAGGCTCTGTCCAACCTGGCCTTGAACGCCGCCAGGGATGGAGCATCCACAACCTCCCTGGGCAACCCATTCCAGTGCTTCACCACCCTCACTGTAAAGCACTTCTTCCTTATATCTAATCTAAACTTCCTCTGTTTAAGTTTGAAACCATTACCCCTTGTCCTACCACTACAGTCCCTAAGGAAGAGTCCCTCCCCAGCATCCTTGTAGACCCCCTTCAGATACTGGAAGGCTGCTATGAGGTCACCACGCAGCCTTCTCTTCTCCAGGCTGAACAGCCCCAACTCTCTCAGCCTGTCTTCATATGGGAGGTGCTCCAGCCCTCTTATCATCCTCGTGGCCCTCCTCTGGACTCGCTCCAACAGCTCCATGTCCTTTTTATGTTGAGGACACCAGAACTGTACGCAGTACTCCAAGTGGGGTCTCACAAGAGCAGAGTAGAGGGGCAGGATCACCTCCTTCGACCTGCTGGTCACGCTTCTTTTGGTGCAGCCCAGGATGCGGTTGGCTTTCTGGGCTGCAAGCGCACACTGAAGCCGGCTCATGTTAAGCTTTTCATCAACCAACACCCCCAAGTCCTTTTCTGCAGGGCTGCTCTGAATCTCTTCTCTGCCCAGCCTGTAGCAGTGCCTGGGGTTGCCCCGACCCAGATGTAGGACCTTGCACTTGGCTTGGTTAAACTTCATAAGGTTGGCATCGGCCCACCTCACAAGCGTGTCAAGGCCCCTCTGGATGGCATCCCTTCCCTCCAGCGTATCAACCGAACCACACAGCTTGGTGTCGTCGGCAAACTTGCTGAGGGTGCACTCAATCCCACTGTCCATGTCACCGACAAAGATGTTGAACAGGACCGGTCCCAACACCGATCCCTGAGGGACACCACTCGTTACAGCTTTCCAACTGGAAAATAATACTGAATGTTAGCTTGTTTCCCTTTTTTCAGATGCTGTTTGGAACTGGGGAGTGGCAAGGAGTCAAACCTGATGACATTCATAGTGTTTCTGGTTCTCAGATCTGTGATATATTCTTTTGGTTATATCAGTCAGCTCTTGCTTTGATAGCGACAGATGTGCGTACAATGTAATTATGAATTTTGTCCTTACGAGTTTTACTGTGCCTTGAAGACTGAGTCAGTCTGAAGGATTGCAGGTGTCCTTAGAATACTGTCCTCTGGCTATATCATAAATCACAACAATAGTACTTGTTATTAGCTCTGAGAGAAAGATGTTTGGTCTGCCTACAGGAATGTGGCTTTTCCCCCTTTTATCACCCTGTTGTGTGGCTGGTTGCCCTCCTCTTATATCCAGAGGGTATAGACAAGTCATAAAGGTAAAAATTGATAAGAATGATGAAGTTGTGGTGTGTGTTAGAAGATTTTTCAAAAACCTAGTGATGAGAAAAGGCTCACAGGGGGTACCTGGCTTCACATTGTTCCTAATGCTAGCATGTGTGACCTGTGAAGAAGAGATCTGGTTGTCTTTATTTAGAAAG
Organism: Strigops habroptila; assembly: GCF_004027225.2. NCBI lineage: Eukaryota > Metazoa > Chordata > Aves > Psittaciformes > Psittacidae > Strigops > Strigops habroptila. The sequence goes on along the minus strand of NC_044284.2, from coordinate 38,791,005 downwards.
TGGAAAAGATCTGATCAACATGTTTGAATTGACCATGTTTCCACTGATGCTCAGATTTTGACTTTGGATGTACCAGAGGCAGAGGAAGTGTTTGCTGGTGATGAAGTGGATTATGTGAATCTGTCCAGCTTTAGGGCCGGGGTTTTCCCCCTTAAAAATTGAAAGTGGTATCACTGCAGTCCTTAGGGTGAGAATGAAGCACTTGGCATCTGAGATTAGAAGCCTGTAGAATTAAGTTGATCAATTATTTATCATGACACTTGTACCATGTCTTCTGCAGCGTAGCCTCAAGCTTGTAGGCAAAGTTGCAATATAAATGATAGTGTTAATATACTTGTTCTCGAGATTTATAGGTTTGCTGACAGTCTGGCACTGGAGAGCTGCTTTTCTATGTTAGCAAGCGTAGGCCTGCAAGTTTAGGCAAGAGAGTTACTTGTGCATGGGACAATGTCTTTACTATGGGGCTGCTTAGATGAGCTCTTTACTGTGATAGAGCTCCGTAATGTTTGGAGCAGGATTTTCTGTTAGGGCAGGTTGGATTTAGTGGGACTTAGTTGTCTTAGTCTGCTGCAGTCTTGACTGTATGCTTCAGCAGATTTTGGGAAGGGTGTGAATGATTAGCAGCTTCACAAATTTCTTTTGGTAGTTGGAATGATAGTTAATTGAATATGTTAGCTTTAAAAACACTCAAGAGCAGTATCCAGTGCAGACACAGAATAATAATATTGGGTCTCTGTTACAACAATTGACTGTCAATAACACATAACAAAAATCCTTATCCCAAAGGACTTCACTTCCTGTATGCCTGGAATTACCTTAAATAATAGTGGAAATAATAATAGTGGAAATAATAGAATAATAGTGGAAATTAGAACTATTTCCTTTTTTTGCAACGAGTATGCTTTTCAATGCTGTTTCTTTACTGAGATGTGTCACTTAATACCATAATTAAATCCATACCTCTGAATAATTTAAATAAAATGTCCTGAATCCTGACAGGACAGCCCAATGCTTGGCCAGACTGGGAGCTGACAGTCTGCAGCTGGGTTGTGGTGGCTTGTCACTTTTAATGGCGATGTGAGATCTTACTTTTCTGATCCACACAGAGAAACATGTTTCTTGTGGCAAGTAAACTATTTTTAGGGCACAATATTTATATAGCAAAAATTGGAGTTGACAGTCTGTCATCTCCTAATTATTTCTTTTGACACGTCTTCAGACCCTTATTGCCTATTAGACATAACAGTGGACTTGGCTACTTTGTCAGGTGTTGTTTTTTTTTTACCCTCTCCTTTTTTCATCAGGTGAGAAAACTGTAGTTTCTGTGCCTGGGTAAAAGTAGATATAATAATCTTTGCTGCACTCTTTCTCTTGCTTTTCCCTCAACAATTAATTAAAGCTTATAAAGCAACCTTGTTCTCCAGAGAGTTTGACCCTTTTGCTGTAGAACTTCATGAATTGGAAAGTGGATTATAATGTATCTGGCAGATGCCAATACATTCTGCATTGGCTGCTGATTTGAATGGTCTGGAAATACAAACCTAGGTTAAAAAAAAGAAAAAAGTGATAAAAAAGGAAGAAAGCACTCTGCTTTTTCCACCTGGTAGAAATGTCTGCAACTACAATCTGTCTCTTACATGGTTACATTTATTTTTTAAACATACCACACAGTCTGGGATAAGTTTTCCTGCCTCAAGGGAGAGATGGGGAGGACTGCCCCCTCTCCCACTGTAAGCAAATTCTGCAGCAGTGGTTGTGGAGTGTATCAGTGGTCTGTTGAGTGCTGTTATTTCTGGCCCTGTCTCTTTCCAGGAGTACCTGTCTATCACTACTGATACAAAAAAATGAGTGAAACCCTGATAATGTGTGTATGATTTGGGTTTCTGAAACTTAAAAACTTCTGACCACCCCCATCCTCCCCCACCTCCCCAGGTCATTGCAGATCAGGTGCACACCAACTGAAGCCCAGGACTGTGCAGTAAAACTGGAGCTCTTGATTGAAATTACCCAGTGACTAGGTTTTACTTGACCTTTAGAATTCTCTAAAATTCTGACTGGAAACCCCTGATGATGTATTTTCAGGAGGAAAAAGAAAGGCATTATAGCATGCTTCCAGTGAACATGTTTAGCTAGTTCACCGTGTATAATTTTGACCTTCCACTTGGTTAGGAAGTACACCCTGTTTGACCCATACGCACATTTGTAAGTGGATGTTTTATGAATGTTTTCCACATCAGGTGGCATTTGCAGCTTTCACATCGCACAGCCGAATTTTACGGCCTTCAGTTCTGTGTCACTTTTGTTTAACAGCCTTAACTGATTTTTGCAAAGTGTTCATGGCTGACTGACTCCCTCTAATTTTTCTGGAGTGCTACAGAGCACGAGGTTAGCCATGTGTAACACAGCGGAGACTGGTACTTGGATGAACAAGGGTTCTTCCTGTGTTTCTGCTTTGTTGGCACAGAGACTGCTGTGACTCCACACTCACCAGAGAAGCCTGATCAAGAGAGCGAGCTGGCTCCTGTAGCCAAATGTGCAGGAGTGTGCAACTTGCTTCTCTTTTTCTTTTCAGCCATGTCTCAAGCCGTGCAGACGAATGGGACACAGCCTTTAAGCAAAACATGGGAGCTCAGTTTGTATGAATTGCAAAGAACGCCTCAGGTAATATGTGCTGAAGAGTTGGCCTTTATGGCAGGGCTTTTTAAAATACTTTTTAGAACGTGAAGCTTGATGTTTGAGATTGTCCTTTAGGGGTGTTAACTGCCTATTCTAAATTATAGAATATTTAAAACCAAAATTTTTCCAAACCAAAACCTCTCTCGTAATATTAAAACCAACCAACCAAAAAAAAGTTGTTAGGTTTTTTTTTTTCCCCTTTCTTTAGCAGCATGTGTGTGTGCTTAATGTGGTTGCGCATGTGTCTTGTTTTTGTCTTTTTACTGTATTTCTCTTTAAAGGAATAGGAAAAACATGCAATCTTTCTGAGAAAGCTACTAAATTCTGTTAAAGAACTTGTACTTTATTTTACGTTAGGAAGCAATCACTGATGGCTTGGAAATAGTTGTGTCACCCAGGAGCCTGCACAGTGAACTGATGTGTCCCATCTGCTTGGATATGTTAAAAAACACCATGACAACAAAAGAATGTTTGCATCGCTTCTGTGCTGACTGTATCATTACAGCCCTCAGGAGTGGGTATGTAAATACTATTACAGGGAAAAGGGGTTTCATTTTATATGAAAACATGATCAAAGAAATCTGTCAAGTCCTGGGTGTTGATGTGGAACAGTTACGTGCCTGTGGACTGCATGTGAATGTGTAGCACACCTTCCATATTTCATTCTTGTGTGTTCAGCTATCTGTGGCAGACCAGATCTCTTTGTTTCTTCATATGAAAAATCATCCTATAACTTTCTTGCAAGGAGTTAAAAACCTCTTTTGTCTTTTTTCTTTTTCTTTTATGATCCAGTAACAGCAAAACAAAAATATACATTACTTACAAAAATGAGTCTCATTGCCCTTATTCTTCCTTTTCCTAATAATAAATTGCAAATTGTGTCCTTTCAACTGTATTCCTGCTTCCAAGCTTCAGTACTGAAACAACTTATGATAAAGTACAAATAATTTTTCTTGTATTCTTCAGTTACAAGTTCACATTTTCCCAAAAGCAATGGAATTCTGAGGTAACCAACAGCAACTAAGTCAATGATGCATCTATTCTTGATAATGGCAATTACCTGTGTTCAGAGGTCACACTTAATTTTCTGTGCCTGTGTAAATTCTGATGAGTAATGTGCAAAAATACATTAGAGAGAAACAAGAAAGAATGTAAAGATACCAGTGTTTCAGCTGTTCAGGCCTCTCCCTTTAAGAGGAAAAACATTGTGTGAACCTGGCATTTTAGTTAAATGGGAACAAAATGTTAGGAAGGAGAAGACCTCTTAATTTTTGCAGTAATTAGTGCTTGAACTATAGAATAGGTTCCTTAATCTTTGTTTTGTCCTATAAGTGCCAGAAAGAATATGCTTAAATATAATTTCCACTAGACATGCATTTTTTCTAGGTGAAAATTCAGCCACAGGGTTAAGGGAAGAACTGGTTTGCAGAGTGGAACTATTGAACTCTTAAATACAGTTTGCTTAAACATACTTTAAAAACAAAACAAACAAACAAAAACCCCAAGAAGCAGGGACATATGTTTGGGGTTTTTGTTTAAATATCTGTAATTTCCTGATCTGTCAAAAGATAGAAGCCCTATTCCAGATTTACTATAAACATGCAGTGTTAGTGAGCACTTTGACTAAGAATTGCAGCATCAGGACAGACTTGTCCTTGCTGGAAAGTTAGTATTGTTTTCTTCCTTCTTGTTCATGTCCAGCAACAAAGAATGTCCCACGTGTCGTAAAAAGCTAGTTTCAAAAAGATCACTGAGACCAGATCCCAATTTTGATGCTCTCATCAGTAAAATCTATCCAAGTCGCGATGAATATGAAGCTCATCAGGAGAGAGTGCTAGCAAGAATCAGCAAGCACAATAACCAGCAAGCTTTAAGTCACAGCATTGAGGAAGGATTAAAGATTCAAGCTATGAACAGGTATGTAATCCATGTAATTTGTCCATGTGTAACCTTGTTTGTCTTTACACTAAAAATGGTCTGTCCTTACTCCCTGTATAGCTTGAGATTTCTTTCCTCTGAAGTCTGCCAAAATAGCTTGTAACCTTTTATCTACTAATAGAAACCTTTGTATCACTCCCTGCAACTTCTGTGGCAGCCTAAGGTAGACACATTTCATTTTAGCTTTACCAAATTATGGCTATCGTGTCTTAGATAATAAACTGTAATACAATTAATTGTGTTCCAACATATTACCATTACATACAAATAAGTGCACATAACACCAGAACTTATGGTTTAGTTGTGACTTAATTCACAAGGCTGGAATATGTGTTGTTCACACAGTAGTAAAATTCTGTATTTAAATCTAAGAGAGCCAGCTGGGATGGAGGCCCCAGATGTTTTGTTGTGGTGAAGCATGGTGTCATTTATATTTTTAATCACATATGGATTCATATTTAGATGAAATAAAGGTCTGAAATTGCCTGAAAAATAAAAAGAACCATATGAAGTTAAAAATTATCTTAAAACATGTCTAAAACCATGTCTATAACATGTCTAAAAGGTGTTTGAGGGATAGGAAGAAATCCATAGTCTTGTCTATGAGTTTGGTGGGGTTTTTTTAGTAAGAAAGAATTGATTTATTTTTTTGATTAAACTTTATATATCTCTGAAGCTTGTGCATACAGCACATTGGATTAGTGTTTATTTCTACCTATTTCTGATAAGGTTACAGAGGGGCAAGAAACAACAGATTGAGAATGGTAGCGGAGCAGAAGATAACGGTGACAGTTCACACTGTAGCAATGCCTCAACACACAGCAATCAGGAAGCGGGACCTAGTAATAAGAGAACCAAAACATCCGATGACTCTGGGCTAGAACTGGACAATAACAACACAACTGTGGCAATAGACCCCGTAATGGATGGTGCTAGTGAAATTGAATTAGTCTTCAGGCCTCATCCGACCCTCATGGAGAATGATGACAGTGCGCAGACAAGGTAAATGTCTTCTATTCCTCTGCATGAATACTGCTGTTATTTTCTGGTGGTTTTGTTTTCTGTCGCTTCTTGAGGCTTTTAAAAATCTATTTACTTTTGGTGATGCCACATGCTGCTTAACTATGTACACTCTTTCCCTCTTTCTGTTTCAAGTCAGGTAGATGGTACTGCTCAACGATTATCAAAAATACAGTAACAATCTGGTTTAAGCCTTTGATTGCAGATAAAGATGTTTTTAAGGGTTTCTAGTGTTGCAGTTCACAGTAGGTACTAGGATGATGGTAGAGTATCAGCCTCTTTCTACTTATTCTAAGATTCTTTGGGAATAAACAAACCATGCATGTCAGCAGTTTTCAGAGCAGCTTTGTGTCAGCAGGATTTGTGGTTTTGTAGGCTGGAAGCTTTTCCTGGCTTTTTTTTTTTTTTTTCATGATCCAGTCCAAGCACAGACTGCAAATTTTGGATCACAGCAATGAGCAGTCTCATGGAGTTTCCTCAGGTCTCTTCCTGGCTTCCTCTCAAGATGAAACATATCTCTGTAGTGTCTTTAAATGTATTAGAAGTCTCAGCCAGCTTTTCTTTTTGGTTTGGAATTGCAAGAGAATTCTTGGGGTTGTTCTGAAAGGCAAAAAGAAAGCCAAGCTTCTAGGAGAGGCCTCTGCAGCATTTGTGTCAGCCTTTAATTCTTGAGTGAAGAACTGAAGTGAGAAGAGACTATGAGACAATAAGTGACTTTAAGAAAGAGCAGGGGTGCAGAGAGTGTCTTGTGTATAGCTCTCGCACCTTCATGGCTTTCTGTCCAGACACTCAGACTGTACCTATGATCAGGTTTCAGCAGTTGTGAGTAGTTCTCAAAAACCCTTGAGAACCTGTTCTAAGGTTTTTCATTTTGAGCAGATGACAGGGCAGTACTGTCTTCTCTCTACAAAAGAGCAGGAGGGCCTGTGAGAGAAGTGTCAAAGAGATGTAAGGGCACTTAGGAGCAATTTAATTTGGTAAGCTGCTTGCATGTCAGGGGTGAAAGCAATTATAGTTCTTGGTTGTGAACTGTCTTTAAAGGCCTTTCACACTTGATGCTTAATATTTGGGGTTCTGCCAGCTGTCTTGTTCCCATACCTGCAACTCAAATGTCTGATTATCTTTGTGGTTGTTGTGACAGATACATCAAGACCTCAGGCAATGCCACTGTTGATCACTTGTCCAAGTACCTAGCAGTAAGATTGGCTTTGGAGGAGCTTCGTAGCAAAGGAGAGTCAAACCAGATGAACCTTGACACAGCCAGTGAGAAGCAGTATACCATTTACATTGCTACTGCCAATGGGCAGTTCACTGTGAGTAGAACTTGTGCCTAAGAGTAACACTGAGCATCAGTACATCTTTGATACAGATCTCATTAACATCCACTCGGGTGGTCTTTTCTGCAATTGCTCAGGGGTAAAATTCATAGCACCAGGTTGTTTATTAGAGACACAGATCAATTGCTTTTTAAGAAAATGTGTACAGCAAAAGCTTGGTTAGTAGAAAAGGAGGTATATAGATTACTTTGGGAAAATGCAGTGATGGCAGCAACTACGAGCCGACTTATGCCATTATTTTACAGTTAAAATGGAAGAGGAAAAATATTACTTCATCTGAGAATCTTGTTTCAACAGCAGAGAGCTCTAGCACTAGGAAGCATCTATTTTAAGGTGGCATTTCTCCACTTCCATGTAGGCTTCCACAGTTCCACTATGAAACAGCTGAGTATGCTTAGGGAAGAACCACTCCTCTCGGTTGCTGACTTCAGAATATAGATACAAGGCAATATCTCAATTAGTTTGATATCTGAGCCTGGTCTTACACTTGGGCATTTATCTGAATAAAGTAAGTCATATGATTAATCATAAAATTGTACCATAGAAGGGTTTGGGTTGGAAGAGGCCTTAAAGATCATCTAGTTCCAATTCTCCTGGTTGCTCAAGGCCCCGTCCAACCTAGTGTTGAGCATTTCCAGGGATGGGGCAGCCACAGTTTCTCTGGGCAACCTGTTCCAGTGCCCCACCACTCTCACAGAAAAGAGCTTCTTCCTAATATCTGATCTAAACCTACTCTTTCAGTTTTAAGCTATTACCCCTTGTCTTGTAACTATTTGCTCTTATAAAAAGTCCTTCTTCAGACTTGTAAGCCCCCTATAGATACTGGAAGGCTGCTATAAGGTCTCCTTGGAGCCTTCTCCAGGCTGAGCAACTCCAACTTTCTCAGTCTGTCTCCATAGGATAGGTGCTCCAGTCCTCTGATCATCTTTGTGGCTCTCCTCTGGACTCATTCAAGCAGGTCCACATCCTTCTTATGTTGGGAGCCCCAGAGCTGAATGCACTACTGCAGGTGGGGTCTCATGAGAGTAGAGTAGAAGGGGACCGTCACTTCCCTCGACCTGCTGGTCACACTCCTTTTGATACAGCCAAGTACGTGGTTGGCTTTCTGGATGGCATCCCTTCCCTCCAGCATGTTGACCGCACCAGAGTCTGGTGTCATCAGCAAACTTGCTGAGGGTACACTCAACCCCACTGTCCATGTTGCCAACAAAGATGTTGTGCCAGTCCCAACCCCTGAGGAATGCCACTTGTCACTCATCTCCACCCAGCCATTGAGCAACCTTTGAGGGCAACTGCAACTCTTTTGAGTGTGACCATCCTGCCAGTTCCTTAACCACTGAGTGGTCCATCCATCAAATCCATGCCTCTACAGTTTAGACACAAGGACGTTGTGTGGGACAGTGTCAAGACACTTTGCACAAGTCCAGGCAGATGATGTCAGTTGCTCTTCCTTTATCCACCAATGCTGTCACCCTGTCATAGAAGGCCACCAAATTTGTCAGACATGATTTGCCCTTGGTAAAGCCATGTTGGCTGTCACCAATTGCCTCCTTATTTCCCATGTGCCTTAGCATAATTTCCAGGAAGACCTGCTCCATGATTTTGCCAGGCCCTGAGATGAGACTGACCGGTTTGTAGCTCCCTGGGTCTTGCTTTTCTCTCTTTTTAAAAATGGGGGTTATGTTTCCCCTTTTCCAGTCAGTGGGATCTTCACCAGACTGCCATGACTCCTCAAATATGATGGAAAATGGCTTGGCAACTTTATCCACCAGTTCCCTCAGGACTCACAGATGCATCTCATAAGGTGCCATGGGCTTGTGTACCTTTAGGTTCCTTAGACAATCTCAGACCTGATCTTCTCCTATAGCAGGCAGTTCTTCATTCTCCCAGTCCCTGCCTTTGCCTTCTGTGACTTGGGTGGTGTGGCTGGAGCTCTTGCTGGTGACAACCAAAGCAAAAAAGCGATTAAATACGTTGGCCTTCTCCATGTCGCAGGTAACCAGTCAAGAGATAAGCAGATGCTTTGCATTAAGAGTCTATTTCAAACATGACTACAGGTTGTACCTTAGACAAAAGCAGAGATGGTTCTGGTGTAAATACGATCTACTACTCCCTCTGTTTGCAGAGAGAGGAAAGAGAAAAACTGAAGTTCACTTTATTTACAACTATATTCACTTTGCAAAAATGTTCTTCGGTGCTGTTTTAGTGAGACCAGCAGGGGTTCAGAACAGCTTGCATTGTTGCTTTTTGACGCCCAGTGGTTACCTAAGAACTTGTGCCACATTACTGTTGACTCCCTTAAGCTGGCACATTCCTCTCATTTAAATAGTCTGTTTCTACAGCACTACCCTTGCAAGCCATCAGACATTTCATTTCTGTTTTGGTGTTCTCTTCTAGGTATTAAATGGGTCCTTTTCCTTGGAACTGGTCAGTGAGAAGTACTGGAAAGTGAACAAACCCATGGAACTGTACTATGCACCAACAAAGGAACATAAATAAGCTGTGCTGGAAAACTGAGATGGGACTAACTCTTTTTATAGCTATGACTTCTTTAATATTAAAAGGAGGCACCACCATTACCTTCATGGACAATACACGTGATGCCTTCAGGCTCTCAGTATACTTATTAATATGATTAGACAGTATTCTGGGTTGTATTTAATTTAGTCTTTGTTTTGGGTTTTTGGTTTTTCCCTAGGAGACTAAATGACCTTCTCCAGTGCATTCCAGTGTTTGACATGCTTTTTTGTTCCTAATGCATGATAACTGAACAAGTGTTCCAGTTTGGAATGTCTTATTTTGTCCAGGTAAATCTGGATTTCTAATACATTTGACACAGTTATAGTAGCCTCTGTGAAGTATTGAGCATTGGATGGCTAAGTAAGTCTATTCAATAGTAACATATGCCAAGGAATGTGTTAAATGTTGTACTTTGCTAATGGTTATCCATATAAAAGATCAGTAGAGAATTGATTTCTGATAGTCTTGCAGCTAGAGGTAATCTGATTAGTCATTTTCTTGGGAACAAACAGAGATGTAGTGAGAAAACTGACACTTTAAAACCTTGCTGTTTACTGGGCCTAATACTTCAGTGTAAGGGGATTCATGAGATTGTTTGCTTTTTAATGGATATTCCAGTCAAAAAACAAAACAAAAACCCCAAACAAGCCAAACCCATAACTTTCCCATGTAGAACATTGCCAATCTTGATGCACACTGCAGCTTCCCATCTGTTCCGTGTTGTAGTGTCCTCACAAGCCTAATTGAAGAAAATCTGGCAGTTTTACAGCCCTACTATGTTCCCTATAATAACAGATTTTTATTGTGAATGTATTAGAATGTTCTGTAAAGAACTGTTCTGAAAAATTTGGGGTTTTTTTACAGCAAATGCCCAAAATTCCAGCACATGGGCATAATGCAATATCAAAATGCTTTGTTTTATGGAATTTGTGCCACTCCACCACCCCAGTTGTGAGCTTATCCGGGCTTCAGTTTGAGCAGGGAGGACTTCAACCATAAGCTGCTTGAAGTTTGTTTTCTTTTCCTTTTTTCTTTTTTTCACCATAGTTTTAACAAATATGGTTTAGCACTTTGGAAGACAATTTTAGTACTTGACAAAGTTTACCATTTAGTGTCTTAAATTTAGGTTCAAGTTTTAAAACTTGGCAGTAGGCTGTTGTGTTAAGTCCAGTACCTACTGTTGATTTGCATGTTAAATTCCTCTTCCCTCATTCTGGACCTTGCTGCCACTTAATGGGGGTTGCTTTACCTATTAGCATTCCATTTTAAGGGAAAATATGTTACTGTGAGATTTCCTTTGCTCTAAGACTTGCTGATGAATCTTGCACCCGTTTGCACCTGAAGCTAGAAGCAAGAAAAGTTGCTATGATAGGTGAGATGTATTTTAAACCATATGGTATTGCTCCTTCTTCGTCTTGCCTGTAGTTAGACTGGTTTTGGCATGTGGTACGTAAAGAAGGAAGTACCCTCCTATGGCTTGTGTCTTTCAAGCCTAGCACTTGTAAATACACATCCATTCTGACTGCTGTTTCAGATCAGCTGTATCCCAATGTGAAAACTGCACATACTTCTTTGAGTAACTTTTTTCTCTTACTGGAAAGACTTTCTTTTTTTGTGTCAGGAAATGGAAGTTTTCAGGCTCCAGAACACAGAGGGGGCAGTTTTTAAGGAACTATGTTATTCATGAATTTCTGGTGAAATATTGCATTGTATAGACTAGTAGTGCATGTCCACTAAATATAATCGGGGGTGGGGGAGAAGGGAGCAGTGATTATAAATGCTTCAAAATTTATGGGGAATCTTCTAGATTAGTTGCAGCATACCTTCCCATTGTGATAGCTAAGGTAATGTCCAGTCCCTTAAGCAAGAGAGATGTTTGTGAAGCTGAGCAGTCTGTCTAGGAGCTGTCTGTCACTTTGTCCCCAGTTCTTTAAAAAGTGTGGGAGAATGTGAAACTTTTATTTTCATGTTGTAGTGAATTTACTGAATATTTATGTTCTTTAAATATTGTATATATATAATGTAGTTGTTTGATTAAACCATTGATTGCACTGTGGCTCTTTACTCCTAAAAACTTTTGTTTTCTAGACAACTTTGCCCTTCCACCTTTTAAAGCCATGTTAAGAACATAATGTGTGCTAGGTACATGTAAGCCTAATAGCTCTAGTATTCAACTAGTCACACTGAAATTGTCAAACTGACAATAAAAGAAAAGATGTTAACAATAACCTGTTGGAAATTCCAGTGCTGCTTCCTCTTATAATTCATGAAAGAAACCCTTTGGACAGTTCTTGCTTGTTTGTTAGTGCTGCTGTGTTTGCGGTTGTCCGGAAGAAAGGGACCAGCTGACTTCTACTAGTGTTGCTCTGAGTCGAGTCTGGCCTCCAGCACAGTTAGTCCATTGAAACCAGCTGAGCTCCTGTGTGTGTTGCATGCCTTGAATGAGAAATGCAGGTCCCTATAAAAGATAGCAGCTTTTCCACGGACCTGTCATAGGTGCTGCTGTTCTAATCATGTCCCATACCATGAGAAATAGGATGAAGGATTTTCACAGCACTCAGGTTAAACCCAGCAGCTTTGGTTGCATTTAAGTGTGTATTAAGCAGCTTCAACAGAAACAGTGTAGTATAATTGGCACGTCTCACTTGGGTTAAGGTACTAGTCATACCTTCTAATAGAACTGAAAAATAACAGAGAAGCCCCTGAACAACAGCCCTGAACCAACACTAGTGTTCTGTTAACTAATTATTGCAGGACTGACCCGACCTGATGAACAACCGAGTCATCTGTTGAAGAGAAAGAGAATCCTCATAGGCCTGAGTTACAAACACCCCTTCTGCTGGTCACTTACAACAGGCATATCTCCTTGTCCCAGATTATGGACAAGCTTAAACTTCACTTTCTGTGCCCCTTCTTGTGCATATCTGCAAACACCAAGGACTAGTTGCTCTCACTTGGAAAAGGGGCATAATACTGTCTGCTACTTGGGAGGAACAGTAAAAGTAATAAAATTTCCCACAACAGGCTTCATTTAAACTCTTTTTAGCCTACTTTAGTGTAATTGGAGCACTCTCTTTTGCTCCAGTTAACTGACTTTATGACTGATTCTATCCCACTTAAATATTAACGCTGAAATGAGCAGTGTGTTGTCTGCAAACGAAGTCTTCCACCAGTGTCTCTGCTTTAAAAAAATAAAATACTTAGTTGTTCCGAACTAGGGAACACCAACTTTTCTTTCTTCTTGCATTTATCTTTCCAATTTGATCCCAAGTTATCTTTGGAAAAGAACTATAAGCACTACATTTTTGAAGGAAACTTTGCTGCTGTATCACTGCTGAAGTGCAATCTATGATCCCTTTAGCAATCTCCTCTTTTTTTTTATTTTTATTATGTATATTAGGAGAGAATGAAAATAACTCACTACCACCCCAGTCCTGAGTTAAAGATGGTCTAAGAGGCAGCAACTTGATTGTGGCCTGGTAGGAGCTTAGGCAGTTTTGCATAATCAGAGGCCTATCAGTCATGTTACTCTTGATTTGCATTCAATGTGTGAGAAAAAATACTTATTGTGAAGCTTCAGAGATGGATAAATAATAACCCCTCATATTCTGCTCTTAGGTTTAAGACCAAACCTGTGAAAAACTGGAATGACTGGTTCAAGTGTGATAGTTTTTCCAAACTGAATATATGGACGTATCTGAACAAAGTTTGGGGGAAACAAAAAAAGAAAGGACAAAGTCAAGCTTATTTGCCTGGAATGCTGCCATGTATTTAAGGAAACCAGAACTGACTACCAACAAACACACAGCATCTTTGCTCATTCACAGAAGAGATCTTTTTAACCACCAAGACTGTATTATTGACAAATTTATAGCAGAACTTCCAACCTGTGGTGCCTTGTCACTGTACCTTTTTGCAGTACCCAACCAAATGTAATCTCTAACCAAACAACTACCTGGAGTGACTACCACAATTCACTAAGGTTTGGTTATAAATGGAAGTTTCAGTAACAGTCATGTAACCATTGTATTCCATTCTCACCTGTGCTAGGTCCTTGCTTGTAGGCAGAACAATGAAAACAGAACTGAATGCCAAATTACATGTGCAATCTGGAGTTAGAAGTCCCGAGCCAGGACTTTCTGGCTTGCTTAAACTCAGATTGCATTTTATTCTGTCATATTTTACCATCTTAAAATGAGCCCCCTCTGAGTTGTAACCAGTGAGGTTTTAGGAATGATTAATTTTAGGAATATTCCATTTCACATTAACCTCATGTTCAAAAATGTTTAGAGACTTTTGGCCCCATCCACTCTGTGCTAGCAGTAAGGCTTCAACAAACACTCAGTAGCAGCCACAATGCCTCAGTGTGAATGTGGATGTGAGCATAAAAGCAAGTAACCGTCTCTGAGACCTTTTCACAGTAACAGTATTTTCACAGTAACAGTACCTTGACCACACACGCTGTGATCAGGGGTAGATTCTGCTACATAATTCTAACACATCTGTCAACTTAAAAGAGCGGATAACTCAAATTTTCAAAATCCAGTTTGGTAAGAAGTGCTGGCTTACTTCAACAGGGTGTGATTTCAGGTCTGCAATATCCTCATCTATGAACAAAATTATTTGCATTAATCAGCAGCTGCACAGTGAGTAGGGTAGTCATTTGTGAACATGGCAGCAGTGACTCCAGATTTATTGTCTTCCACAAACTCAACATCTTCTGCCTTGACATCTGCCGCAGCTTGAACCTGTTCTGCCAGGACACCTTCGGCCAGATGGACAGGGCCTTCTGCCTGTCCCGCTGTGTACGTGGGAGTGCTGTACTTCATAAGGATAGTCTTAAATTGTGCCAAGGGTGCGTTCGTGCGAACTCCCATAGGATCAAAATGGGTTCTACTTACTCGGTATCCAGCTTCAGAGAGATAGTTTAAGAACTTATTTAACCTGAAAGAAAGAAAGAAACAAACAAAAAGTAAAAAAGAAACAAAACTGGCAATTTAAAAAGGAGTTGATGCTTGTAAGGGTGATTAAATACAAGTTACCTATCAGTTGTTATACTAATATGAGACCAGAAGTTAAACAAAACCCTTACTTGGGCATGTTCATTCCTTTAATACTGTGTCTGTGGATATTGTAGTAAAATGCAGGGTGCTCAGCACTGTTCTCAGATTTTTGTCGCTTGGCTGCACTTCGAATCACTTCATCACTTCTTCTTTTTCCTGGACCACAAAAAGTAATAGTGTAACCAGTGAATATTCAGCGCGACCACAAAAAAATGCCAGTGAAGCCGAAGACTGTACATAGAAAAAAAAAAAGCCACATAGCAACTACACCTCTGTCAAGTAAGCCAGCATTCTGCAGAGTTGAAATCCAGCCTGAATTTAATTAACATGCCATTTTCAGTAATAACAAGTGAGTCAAGTAGGCTTCGTGGAAGTATTTAGCATTCTGCATTTATCAGTAAATATGATTCTGCATGAATATAAAGTAAAACCAGTATTCAGTGGGGAAAAAACCCCATACTCCTGAGTAGCAGTACTGTTAAATATAAAAATAAAAAAATCAATAAGTGAGCACTGGGTTGGCTTAGCCATCACTTAAACTATAGTTTCATTTGAAACTGCTACAGCTAAACCAAAATGATCTACTTACTTACCTTGTAGCAAGTAGGATTCTGCAGCAGTATTCGGTGTTTTAATATATACGCCACACTCTTCTAGAATACAATTAGAAGTCAAAATTAATTCTACTGTAAGACAGTAAAACGGCAAAATGCCTTGGTTAAACATAAAGAAAACATACCACATTCTAGCCTAAAGAAGGAAGCGTAGTAAGAAGCATACACATAGGCAACTTTTACATACTAACTCTTAGTAACTTGAATTTAGAGGGGATATTCAAAATGTGATTTCCTTTTATGAGTAGAACAGCATTCCCATACAGAAAGACATTTCTTTTGGCACACTGATTTGCAATCCCTGCAGAGAATGCCAAGCATGCCAGCTGGAGTCTTCTCATCCCAACAGCACATGCCCTCAGGTCAGGACCAGGATACACAGAAGAACTAGCAGACACAGTATTTCCATCTCCTTCATGAAACACACTGGATCTCACGGCAATCAACCTGCCTGCATGATGTTTATTTGGTTCAGGATCTGTCACACTGATTACAGATGTCCAAATCCAGTGCTCTGCCAAAGACCACCTAAGAAGAGCTGACAAGGCCCACACTGCATTCAATTTTATGGATCCAATGCTGTTAGTAGTAAGTTATCAAAAGAGCAACATCTTTCTAAACCACCGCAAAGCCAGTTCTTTTCGTGAACAGTCTGCCATTTTTCTTACCTTGTTTGTTCTCATCATAAGGACTATGGGTAGAAAAATGTTTTGAAGTTGTGCACTCTGCTTCACAAACTAATGTCTTCAGAAGTGGCTGAGCTTCATCCAAACCATACTGGACAGCCTCAAACAGCATCCTCCTGAGGAATCCAGTGTTAAAGAGGGGTCCTGACCTAGGAAATGCAAGACCGGTGAAAAGTTGAGACTTCTTAATGAAAGTGGAAAAGTTGCTCTAAAAACCTCTTGCCCAGATTGATCAGCAGTTATGTTATCAGACTGACTGTGTTAACAATACTGAACTGCTTTGTTTGTCATGACTGCAGCATTCTCTTATTTAAAAAAAATCAGGATCTCAGGAATGGCAATTTTATTTCTGCCCTACTATGTTGAGAAAGTAACTCAACCCCCAAAAGAAAGGTACTATCAATTGTAAGCCATTTTTAATACTGCTTTGAAATGGTTGAAAGACTTAAAAGAGATTTATTCTTGTTTCTCAGAAGAGAAAATTCTAACTATTAATTACCAAGCAGTGTATTATTTACTACTGTCAGCACATGTGGAGAATTTATTTAGTAAATCCTTACAAGTACAGAGTAAAAAAAGAGCTGCTTAACATTTGGCAACTAGAGGAACAGAGGCAGGTTCTCCTGTGCGGGAGGTATTACATCAGTTGTACTGAATCTGAAACTTACAGCAAGGTTGTTATTGTTTATTAACCGGTTTCAACTCTATTAACAAAAGCAAGAACTGAATACCCTACTAAATTCAGATCAATTAAATGTTTCCTGAATTCCTCCCAGTTGTACCTCCTTACCCAGCAGACTTGCATTTTTATTATATGACTGAACAGCTGACCTCCAGAGGTCCTTCCAACCTCCAATTCTGTATCGTGTTCTGAACTTACCAGAGAGGACCAAGAGCTACTGCCGTCTTCCCGGGCATACTGCCATGACAATCACAAGGCAGCTGCTGGTAAGGGTTTTCTACAACAGAAAACCAGGAAAATAGTCAGCAATGCCTGCGTTACTAGAGAGATGACATAGATATGAAGTAGCAGCTTCCTTCAGTGGAGGTGTTTGGAAGGGCGAGACACAGCAGAAGTGTGACACATTCTCACTTCTGCCAAGCAGTGCTTATGAGAATGTAGTGATTGATGATTTGATACGTAATCGTTAAAACATAGAGGAAAAAAGTCATATAACTTCCTCTGATTCTTGGCAGACTTTGAGTAACAAGGAGATCATGAGCCTTCCTCCACCTCACAGAAGGAGCTGTCCAAATTAACAGTAAATATCGACAGAAAAAAATTAACAGCCAATTACATCTACAAAATGGAGCCCACCTACAAGTTTTCTAAGCCAAAGTCAGTTTGCTCGCAATTAAGTCTTTAAGTAAACAATTCACTTGCTAATTAAGATCTCTATCACAACACTGTACTTATTGGTTACTCATTCCCATCCTTAGTATCTAATTGATTTAATAACAATTATTAGTAACAAGCTCATTGCATGCTCATGCACCTTATTTCATGTGGGGCAGTCAGACACCACAGTTAGTAGTTAAGATATCCAAGAAACCAAAGCTTTGAAACAAGTTTTTTCCTTTTATATTCATTCAAACTACCATCTGGCTGGTAGCAGCTACCTCCTAGCTTAATTTTCGTCTCCTGCCTCTGCTAACTTGTGTATAGGGCCCATGAACAGTCAACTTTTAACCTAGAGGCTGCCTTCATCTACCACTAAGTGTTATATGAATTACAGGAATGGTGCACACCTTTCCTACCACACCTGCCAAGATACTTCCATCATGCATGTACAGACACAGGGGGAAGAGATACTGTTTAATCCACTACGTATTATGGTAACTGAAATGAACAGCAGAAAAGCAATCTGACACTGAAATCTATCAAGCTGCCACTGTATGTAGGAACCAAATGGCAGCAAAGACTGCCACTTTTCATGCCCTTTCCTGAGAAGACAGATCCATGGATGTATCAGGCATCCTGGCAGCTTCAGCAGCTACAGCTAGTTAGGAGTGTGTCCTGTCTAGAAACAAATCCAGTATATTTACAGCAAAATCGATGCAGACAACTAATCTAACCCAGTACCATAAAGCGTGATACCTTCTCCACATCATACAATGAGGTAGAGGTACCTTCTTTGCCTCATATAATACACTCACTGTTACAATAAAGGGCATAATTACTTTACTAAAGGGATGTAAATATAAACAAGACCTAAAGCATGAAACATATACAGGAATCAGGCCTTCTAGAAAGTGCAAAAGCAAAGCCATTTACCTTCTACCATGTTACCCTCTTTCTGAAAAATTCTCTCTTCGCACCACTGGCAATGGATGAGGTATCTTATTTTCTTGGCTGAATCATCTGCAGGGGATGGTCCCCTTAAAACTCTGACCACTACTAGAACAAAATGTTCTAGAGCTACTGAAAGTAAAACTTCAATGCCTTTGTTACAGCGAGCTGCAGCTCTATAAAGAAAAAAAAAACCACAAAACCAAATTATATTGAATTTAGCAGACTAACATTGCCACGGACACCTGAACCTGCTGCAAGATTCTTGAGGTCATCCACTTTCTAGAAGGAGATACTAAAGAGCTGAGAAAGTGATCAGGAGAAAGCGTGTTTCTTAAGTGCCTAGTTTTGTCTCATTGCTGGAAAGCTAAGCACATCTTGCTTTACATCTTTTTATCATGTCTAGAAATACTCATCTGCCACCTGCATCATCTTTCTTTCCAAATACCTATCTATTGCCAGAATATTGTAGCAAAAATACGCTGTTTCAAAAATGAAAATCCAAGAACATGCAAATGTAGAGGGACACACATGATGGTAAATCATTGTATGTTAATTGAATAAAGACTGGGGGAAGGCAAGCCAACAGTTCCTGAGTAGGTAGGTAAGCATTGAGAAAAAAGAAGAACTCTTTAGGAAGTTGAAGCACGTAACCCAGAACACAATTAAAACTTTGCTTGAGCAGCATGTCTGTAATCTAAGAATATTCTGCAGGGAACAACCTCATGTACACAAATCTAAACCTACTCAGGACAGTATTTGCACTCTGGCATTCTGAAGACCTCTGTATGCTTAATTTCCTCCCCATCTTGTCCCATCAGTTGTCCCATCCTCTTGCCTGTATTTTTTTCCTTTCCCCCAATTAAGAACCAGGGTTTATGTCTTCCTTTAGTTAACAGACTGAATTTACTGAGAATATCTATATGCAAATGACTGATTTCACAAGTTATTAATTACATCTATCTTTTTAACCTCAAGCATGAGGATCTGAAGTGAACATCAGTTTCCACTGAAACAAGTCTAGCTCTAATGCTTAGCTAGAAGCCATTCAAGCAACTTCATTAATATTTACAAAGTCCTCTGCAGCACTAAAATGACAACATTGACAGAGGAATAAATGAGTTTGCAGAAAGGCAAATCTGGGTATTACTTTTTTATTACCGCCACCAAAAAACCTCCCCACCATCCCAACCCCCTACCCTACTTATGCATTTATACCTTTCCCAGTCCTTTAGTTTAAAATTTAGATTATCCCATACCAGCACATAAAGAATATGAAATACTAATTTCAGAACAAGAATTAGGGAGTTCTGAAAACTGAACATGTACAACCTACAGCAGCAGTCTTAGGTCTTTTATGGCTAATAATTTTCTAATAACTTTTTTACCATAATTTGAGCTGATTTAGCAGTACCTTGTCACAGCAGCAATTACGATTCTGGCTGCCAGCTCCTTGTAGTACTCTGTTCTGACAATATTACATCCGTAATGACGCAGGGCAACATGTTGAGCCTTTGCATACAGAGAACTGATGTCTGTGGATGTCAATGATACAATTCCAAGATTTCTGACATTTCTAAAGGCAGAATCTAGATAATTCACAGAAGTTCCAAAGGGGTCCAAATGGCTGAAAAGAAAGTGCCACTGAGTATCTATAAATGCTCAAGAGCTTAGCTTTAAACTGAGGAAAACACTTTTTATAAACTTCACCCATGGTCATATTTAAAACAAAGTAAGAAACTAAAACTTTCAGCACACCTTTCATGAATTACTCTCAAATACTGAAGTGTCAAATCGTAGGACCCAGGGAAACCCTGTGCTGAAAAATACACATCACCACAAAGCGAGCAAGTACTTCTTGTTGCATCCTGACCCACTGACTAATTCAAGTTACAAGAATATTGCCCTGATGCTTACCTTCATCCTTAAAGGGAAGCTTCTAAAAACAAAAATAAACTGGAATGCATGCATTAGAAGGTATGCACTAAATAATTAGGGTATTTTTCATTCTGAATACCTGCTGCTTAGATCTGGATGTTAATCAATACAAAAAACCACCCAATCATTCATTTTGATGTCTGTATACGTTTTAAATGTATGTATCTATAAAACCAACTTGGAAGAATTAGCCTACTTTAACTGAAAATGAATATGCTGCAAAATGGATGAAAACAAGAGATGCAACGAAGTCCTACACAACAGCACACAAAGTCATGAACTTTAAACTAATTAAAAGTTTTAAGGAAAAAAATAAGACTAATTTGACACTTCTCTTTATCAAACATAATGAAATTCTATATAAAAAAAAGTTTGGCTTAAAATTTTCACGTACGTTTACAGTCCATTCTGGATGTCGGAAGTGCTTAGTACTTTTTCCAGTGATTTCAAAAACATTTAAGATTAAAGTTCTATTCCTACACCATTTCTGGGACAACAGAATTACATTTAAAATACCAAGTGACTGTTGGTTGTTCCAACAGTCCAACTTTCCCAAATTATCATATACTGGGAGATGGGGTAGGGCGTGTCATTATCAGACCAGACAATTATTAACAGAAACATTCAACACTTACATAAAATCAAATGATCTCAAATGCATTATAACATTGGCATCCATTTTTGTCACCTCAATGGTGTCAGCATTTCCTTCTTCATCTCCCACAGCTTCATCATGGTCTTCTTCTTTAATGTTTAGTTTCACTTTCATTTTGTTTAAGTGGCAGTTTTCCTGAATCATTGTCACAGAATTTTCATTACGATCATTAATTGTAACTTTCACCGAACTTCCGAGGTGCTTTGCCCATTGCAATCCCATTATACCTAAGGAAAGACAGAACTGGAACTCCATGACGGAATAAGGATTTCTGGATTGCTGAACTCATCAAAAAAAAAAATTCGTCCTCTTAAATACTTATAATACAGAAGTGTGTGCGATGTGAATCTCAGCATATTCCTGCAAAAAAGTGTTGGCGACCTTCTGCCTCAGCACAGTGACAATGGGGTACGTAAAGGGACAATCTGTCTGTCACATTCTTATATGATAATCAATAGACCAGAAGACCTGTGATTTTTGTGCCAAGCTGGACCCACAATCTGCAGGAAAGCCCCTTGGCTTGTTTAACACTCCAGAGCAGCAGACAAGACTCCTGTGACAGACCACCATAAAACACGAATACAAGAATAAGTGCTGGGAAGATTTTCAGGCTGCCTCCAAGTGTTTACCGCTGACTTTTGTAGTAAAGCCTGTGATTACATTGTAGAGTGCGGGACAGGATGTACTGTGAGGTCTGGCCTAGCTCAGAATGGCGATAAATTCATTATCAAGAATTTTTATACAAAATGCTAAGCAGTTTCTGCTGTTCTCAACTACGACCTTAAGTTTACAGTAGGTGGCTGGTAATAAGGCAGCGATCCAGATCTCTTCAGATTTTAGTTCCAGATGGTTAACAGGCACTGATATAACTACTTTATATTTATAGTTCATGTTCAGAATTTCTGTAATCAATTAAGAGATAATTCCAATATAGAAGCTTGGATTCATCACCATTTTTAAACCACAGGTTGATTTTACAGCCAAATTCCACAGCCATGGAGTCAGAAGATAGGTGTGACCTTGGGCGCAAGTTTAGGAAGATGCCACTTCATGGCCATTAAGACGATGATTTTAAGGAGACCAATAAACTTTGATTTAATGTTATGTACAGTCTTTTAAAAAGGCCTAATACCAGGCTCTTGACAGCTGGGTTTTTTGGTATGGAAGCTGATGACTGCCTAAGGAAGAAAATTATTATTTACCTCAGAGTGTTTTTAAATACTTTTAAACCTCAGTTACTACTGATTTCTGCAGCTTCGTACTACTGGATATTAGCCAAAAGATTAAAGAAATTAACTTTACCAGTGGCACCAAAAGCATCCAAACACTCTATAGGGTTACGTTCCTCAGCCAGAACGGCCAGTGCGCAGAATATCAATTGCCTTGAAAAGAAAAAAGAATGGTCATAGTAAGTTGAGAAGTATTTTTCCTTATTTATTTCCCTCCAATATAAAACTAGAACATTTAACCTAAACTCTACCTTTTACACAGAAGAATTGTAAATCGAAAACCTCAACTACCCTTAACAAATTCAATTCTACAGCAGATATTCACATGGTAAGATCCTGAATCAACTTACTAGTTACTCTTAACACTGGAAAAAGTGGCTAGCATTCAAAAGCAAATATTGTTTTTCCTACTTTCCTAGCACAATCTGATACTACCCTATTAAAGCTCTGTGTTTAAAAATATGTCCTGTAGAGCAATGAAATTCCACTGTGTTGAGGAACAGGCCTGGTTCTTTTAGACACGGCCATACCATGAGTTGCAATGGCTCTCATGAGAGGCGTGTCTTAGCTTTCAGACGAATCTGAGCTAAACCTGGAAGCTCACATATAAACAGCACTGAGAACGTGAGGGGTTGGCCTGGGCTGAAGTGCAGTCCCAGGCCCTGGGCTGAAGTGCAGTCCCACAATTCTCACAGCCTTCCTCTGTGGTACAGACACCATTTATGACTCTCCTCAAAAAAAGACAATGTTTCTTTCTTCAGCTTTTTTAATGCAAATAATGAGAAGACACTTGGGAGAATTTGAATCCCAAGAGAAAAAGGCCTAGAATATGAAAAATGTAAATTATAGGTATGCTGCTCTTCAGTTAGAGGAAAGAGAACAGTGACTATCCATAGTACCTTGTGGAGACGAACAGAAAAACACTGCTAAGGGTACACAATGAAATTAGTTTTCAAGTGCGCTCCTTTCAAATCCTGTCACTCTCCATAAACTACTCATTGCAGAAGAATACTTCAATTGCTTCAGAAATTATAATATTTCCCATATAGTGTTCTTGGGTTTAAGTATTATTTGTCAAGAGGAGTTTTCTGACAGAAAACTATTTCTCCTGCCCTCTGAACAAAAGTTTTGCAGGGTTTGCTTTTCAAAATGCACGAGTATTTTTCACTACAAACTCGGCACCCCTCTGGTACATCCTCCCATTCTCTGATCTCTTACCTGTTGAGTTTCATTTTAGGATTAAAATAAGAATCTGTTTTATGAGGTGTGGAGTAGTTGGGAAGAACCTGCACATCTGTGGCTGACTCTTTCAGCACTTCTAGAGAAGACTTGGGAGCAGGAACTGGAAGAAAGTAATCATGAGGGAAGGAAAGAATTAGTGAGAATTGACATTAACACATTTGATAAATTAAATTAGGAATTTGCTCCCATATAGCAAGAAATATGGGTTATGCTGTAATCCAGCAAGCACATAGATCAGTTAACAAGTATGTGGGGGAAAAAAAGCAAGCAACAATTTAGCCTCTAGTCCTAAGAGCAGCAGATATGGATCAAACTCTACCACAATTTTCTTCCCATAAAACATCAGCTTTGTTTCTCAGTCAGACTCCTCTGTATCCACTCAAATTTAAGAAAGCAATCCCCTGAACCTGAGGCTTAGCACATTTGTTTTGCACGTTCAAACATGAAACATTGCCAATTAGTTAAAACCCTATTAACACAATCCTGAATATAGATCAATGAACTGCAAAAAATCTCTCAAAATACCTTGATCTAATCTCTGTAAATTACCAAACAGCTTCATGAAATGTGTATAGACAGCACAAGCATAGGGACAATTTCAGCACTTAAGCTTTGTATAAAATAGTCTATGGCAAAACTGATTTGACAGCTGTAAACACATGCTGTCATTCCTCTGAGCAATTTGTCCCCAGTCTAATGGTAAGCAAAATTTACCCAGGATAAACTTGTCAGCTACCAACTAGATACCTTCCAGCGCTCAGCCTGCCTCTCACTCAGTGCTTTCAAACATAGATTGCCTATCTATGACCTGCTCTACCACATGCTCCACGTTGATAGTCTGCAGGCAGTGCTGAAGCGAGTACAAAGCATGAAATATCTGACCTCTGAGTTTCTCCCCTCCCTGCGAGGAAAAGTAGCCACATGCATTTTGTTAAGAAATCACAAATGGGCCATTCTTTACAAAGAGCTCTGAAGGAAACCATACATGAGTAATATTTCACAACATAAAATCTAAACAGGTTTTACTTAAAGGTATGGAATATGGTATGGATGGCACTACTATTGCTTCTCAGACGTGCGAACTGATGTCCAGACACTAAACTACTACTCCTAAATGTGTATTGGTAACAGAAAGAAGTGTGAACCTCATGGCTCCCAGGATCATCTTTACTATAGTGTATCAAGATAAAATCCATATGCCTACAGAGAGACAAAAAAGAAATCAGACTAATTCTCAACATGTTCTACATATAAAAGGATTGAATGTTTTACGTAAGAAAGAATCTACCTGTAATAAACCTTGATTCAGTTTCTCCTTTATTCACATGACGATTGATATGACCTATCATGTCAGTTCTTCGTGTGATAGTTGCTGAACAGATGATACAATGGTAATGGGCTCCCATCTTTGAAAATGTCTGTAAAATACGTGTATTTTCAGAATATATAAACATGGTTAAAGCAGAGCTATACCTGAACACAGGCATATGAAGTCATCTTTCTGTTACCTCCAGCACATACAAAATATTTTGAATTTACAGCTACAGAGACTGTAAATAATCATACCTGCAGAGCCAGCACAACACAGCACAGCTATCCTGTCACAGCACCACATCCAACTGAACTCTGCCAATACACCATACACCCAGCACACAGGGAAGAAACTGAGAAGCATCCATTGCCTGGCCTAATGAACCTTTCATCTCTTCCACAGAAAGCTGCTGTTTACTCCAAACACTGTGACTGTTTTACATGATCTAGGCAGCTACACACCAAAATAAGAGATCCAACTACATTCAACTACCCAAGGATTATATCAAATACTTGTATTCTGGACTGATAAAGTTTTGGTATCCCACACCAGACAGCGAGACATATTTTGCAACTAAG
Source organism: Strigops habroptila (assembly GCF_004027225.2). NCBI lineage: Eukaryota > Metazoa > Chordata > Aves > Psittaciformes > Psittacidae > Strigops > Strigops habroptila. The sequence continues at coordinate 38,765,907 of NC_044284.2, read as the reverse complement.
CAGATCGCAGAAGTTCCCTTACCCATTTCCCCCACTCTGTAGGGTAACAAGCATATCTGTGATTCAGCGTTTTTTACCTGGTCTCCAACAAGGTTTGGTTTCACTGGATGACAAGGTAAGTGACAGATGCACATTCTGTACCCTGGAAAACAAGTTCTTGTCACATCACAGTACAGTAAGGAAACACAATGTAATATGTCCTATACTGCATGGTCTCATTTTAGATTCCCAAATACTGCCATGAGACGGCAATAAGAGAACATTGTCAATTATTTGGTACATTTGCCTTTTGCACAGGGAAGTTTATCAGCTAATTATACATTTCAAAATTTAAAATGCACAAAAATTACATAGGAGCTATTAATTTTAGTAAGTTAGCATCCTACAAAGCTACATTGAGTCTTCAGGCTATACGGTATATAACTTTCAAAACTACTTATGAGCATTTTACAAAAATATTGTAACCTGGCTGAAAGACTTGTGTGAAGACTCCTGTAAAACATATGTTCCACAGTTAAAAAAACACACCAAAGAACACCCAGCACAACAACAAAGACCTGCATGCAAAACCAGAACTCCAGTCCCATCACTTTTAGTTTAACTTTAATCTTGTCCATCTTCCAATTAGTCATTTTATTCCCTGCAAACCCATACACCTAGTTCTTTAAAAAACACATACTCCTCACTTTCTTCTCCTTCTTAAAGTTCTTGTAGGGATTTTAATGCAACCTACAAGCAGACCTGTTAAAAAAATAGGTAAGACCGCTAAACACTAACACCAAATGAATACTTTTATTAAGTACTTACCTGAAATTATTAAATCTTTATAATGAGCCAAAAATGACCATGTGTGCATTGTCCAATCATTAATAACATAACCAAAACTTTTATTAAGGTAATTCTCATTACACATGTATTTTAAAGGTTATAGTAATTTTCATGACATGCCAAGCAATTGTTTTGTTTGCATGTAGAATACAGAGTTCTTTTACATTTACATTTTGCATCCCACGTCAAAGTTCATTGTGTCAAAATATGGTTCTGATTCCAAGCTGGTTAACAAGATGGAAGTCAAAAGGAATTTAGAAAGACGAAACACAGAACAATGTCCTGCATGTCCACAATTTCTTCTAGCATTTACTGTTTAAATATTATTTCCATTACCTTCAAATTGAACAGAAACTTTCCAGTGTAAATTCTGAAGGTGACGATGAAGTTTATGACTGTAGCAAGCTCTGAATTTCTCCTCAGGACACAATGGACAAGGCTTCTTTTCATCTGAAAATACAAATAAACAAGTAGTATGAGAAACATACGAAATGCTGTTACCACTCATGTTAATAGAAATGCATGCTGAGAGGAAAAAGAATGAAGATACTATCAATGGAAGTTAAAAGATTAATTCCCCAGGGTATATTCAATTTCGGGTACATACAAACTTCAAATTTATGCATTGCCTCTTTCTACTCAATTGAATATAGACAAGAACCACTATTACTTCGAAGATCATCAACACCTACAATCTTTAGCTTTTATTTTCTCCAGCAACATGAGCCTAATGCAATACCTGTAGATTACTGCAGAATAACAGGATTTTATAGACGAAGTCTAGACACTTGCAGTGTTTCAAAAAAAACCCCAACCCAACTGAAGAGGTTAAAACAAGAATGTGTCTTTCCTTCTCCTGAATCTTTTAGACACCAAAAGCAGCTGCTATCTTTTCAAGCTGCAAAAAAGAGAACGTACTCCATGTTAAAGTATTTTTTCTTCTTTGTAATCGTGTGTAAGGGACAAAAAAGCAAAGACAAGATTATCTGATATCGAAGGTGTTAAAAGTACTAACCTAAGTAAAAACTAGCTATTGGGAGACCAATGCTGTAGAGCTGTACACAGGGATTACGTATCAGAACACGTATACATCTGCTGCTGAGGCTTAAGACTGCTGAATGTCAACCAACCTCTTGCTGAACCTAGCAGAAAAGCTTCTAAGTGTTAGAACAGCACTGAAACACGCCACGCCAAATGGGCATCTATAACAACAATTACTTGTCTTAGACTTGCAAAACAGTAAAATTCCTTTATGACTTTTTAATGAGTGGATTACTACACTCATGCAGAGTCCCATGCCACTGATGCCAACAAAGGCAGCCTGAAGCTCATCAAATAAATCACCAGTGTTCTCTAACATTGCTCAGCCTCTTTTATTGACTTATGATTTACTGAGTATCAAATACACAAGGCAATGGTAATAAATACAAGTCAGTCCACTAACACACATGGCAGAAGAATGCTACGTTCGTGGCAGAAGGAAAAAAAATACTATTGAGAATAGACAAGGGAATAACACGTTTCTTCCCACTACTGCGGATTTACATATAACTCAGCTCAGGAACAGATACAAGTACCAGACTTGTGAGATACCTATAATCTATCTCCTCATTACATATGGAACTAATTCTCTATAGAAGTTCTGGTGTATTTGTTAGTAAAATTAAACAGACGTGGAAGTAGGATATTACTTCCATCAATGGCCACAGTAAAGATGATTCAGGCACAAAAGCTGTATGATACAGAGCCCATGTGGACACTAATGTTTTTCGTGATCTATGAATAAAAACTAGTTTCACTTGCAAGGGCTGCCACTACCAGCACTTAATATATAGACGTAATCAGAGGAAAACTAAAAGTTGTAATAAAAACACTTTGCAGTCTTAAAGCAATCCTCCGATATAGATTTGGCTCAGAAATTAATACAAAGTGGGGAAAAAAAACCCCAACAAAAGTAAACCAAAAACCCCCAATCATTCAAACAGAATACATATTTATTTAAACTCATATTTAAACACTGCAAAGACAAGAATTAGCTTCCCTGTTATTCTGGTACTGGAAGTAAAATAAAAATCAGACTAAGCTGCTGATGTATAGCTAGAATTAACATTGTGCTGATCCATGCACACTGCTAACACTAGGAATGTTACAGCGCAGAGGAAAAAGATGGAAAGGTATCACCAAAGCATTAAATTTACTGAAAGAATACAGTATTTGATAAGCAAGGGAACAAATCATAAAGCTATTTTGTATGAAACCCTTCATCTTCAAGCATTAGAAATATATGTAGTATGTTAAAAATAAAAACTAAGAAAAAATGTAAATACCTGTAACATGAAGTTCTGGGATACTGACATGGTAAACTCACCTTCTTTCACATCAGCTAGTTTCTCTAGATCAGCAAGATGTCTTTGAATTGAAATGTGTTTCTCTAAAAAGCAGAGATATTTAGAAGTTAAACACTGTTAGTTAAAAAGTTATTTAGTTTATTGCTATTTTTCTATGCATCATTTAAAATCTAACACTATTAGAGAATGCCTGCAGTATCAACTGGAATATTTGTGTCCTTTAACTTCCATGGTAGAAAAAATGACTGCAAAATTAGCCCCCAGAATGGTTCTTTAACAAGAGTCATATATTTCTACACTCTTTTTAATGCTGACACACATCAAATTTCTCTAATTGTAAAGACCTTCGTTTTGCTTGCTTCAAAGAAAAAGCAAGCTGAAAAAATGAAGTCACATTCCATTTATTTCAGATTTTAATGCTCGGCATTGTTAGTGAATGCAAATCATGCACAAAGCACTATAAAAACATCCTATGAACTGTCTGGCAAAACTGAAATAACAGCTAGAAGTGGACCAATTGTAAATAACAATTATTCACTGCATAGCCAGGATACACTCAATTCTACCACTTTTTTTTTTTAATTTCCTTAGGCGTGTTCAACCTTCACATTTACCTCTCGATTTTTAACTTATTAATCAAGGGAAACAGTGAAGAATTTGCTAAAACCAAGAGAATTGGCTTATCCAACAAATCAGCTTTATTGGCTTCAGCACACAGGATATCAGAGTTTACAGTAATACTGATTCTCTAGAGATTTTAAACCTTTTACAATGTTTTTACAAGATTAGTTTTCAGGTTAAGTGAAACGAAGATAGCAGTTGATTAATGTGCTTAAGATACAGAGGTGAAATTTAAAGCCAGGGTTAAAAGCAATTCCTAGCTTTTCATTTCTGCGTTTAGGTTCCAATGACTTTTCCCTGACTTCTATGGTGCTTTTAGCATCAGAGCCTAATATAAATCATACCTCATCTAACCCTGATTTCTCTTCTGTCACTATGTATGCGCCAATTTCAGTGATGTCTAGAAACGTTAGTAAGGGGAAAATGGCATCTCATTTCAAAGATTTTTCCAACACCTTAAGAAAATAATTCATTTATATGTGTGGGAAAAAGCATCCATACCTACTGGATGTATGGAAAATGAGATTTCACATTCCCTTAACCTTTCTTCCCCACTAATTCTACCTTTCTCCCCATTTCCTCAAGCACACAACACAAATATTAAGAGTTTATTAGCAAACCTCTTGGATAATCAGATGATACATCCAAAATGTTGCTGTCGGATTCCCTTGTGGATTCTTCCTCCATTCCTTTTTCATCAGTTTCCAGTCCTGACTTGGTAACTTTCACATCCACGTCGTTGCTTTTCACATTTCCAGAGACAACCAGGCCATCTTAAAAAAAATCAAACAGACAAAAAAACCAGTGAGAGTGTTGCTGACAGAACTGAATTACACTAATATATTTGTTTCCAACAATTTGGTGCTTCCAACAGGCAAAAACGACTACAAGTGTGAAGGAGAACAGGAACACATGAACAGTATGTTGGAGAATAATACAAGATTAATTATTGCTTGTTCTGTGAAATAATGTCATCCTGGACAGGCAAAACCATTCACCCATCTGTATCATCAGATATTTGAAGTTAACAAAGTAATATTTACATGTTATTTTCTGGCAAAATGCAGTGCTAGGAGGACAAAGCAGGCAAGCAGGAGGTCCAAATACTCATAACAATATACTAGTGGCTAAGAAAATTTGAAAACAGAAGTTTAGAACCGTTTGTAACTAGTTGAACAATGTGAAAGGAGAGGAGTAAAGAAGGAATTTGCTGCCATCAGGTGCCATGATGAGCGTTAAGTGCTGGTGCCATTATCATCTGCAAACGAATGACTTCTCTAGGGTTGCAGAGATGTGCCTACTCAAGAATTTCAAGAGGACTTCAGAGGCTGAGTGATTGGACAATAAATTGAGAAAACAACTCATGCAGTGGACTTGGGGAAAAAGCCCAATATTGATTTCCCATGCCAATGCATGGACTCTAGGCTGAGGACCACCAGTCAGGACGACCACTTTGGGATTTTAAAATACAGTTTTGACAAAAGGAAGAGATATAAGATATAAAGGTGGGTTCCTCTCCTCACAGACAGGCGTTGGGAAGTACTAGGAAAGGATGCTGAAAGCCCCGTTCAACCGGCACTCTGAACGATATTGCCCTGATCCCCCAAAGCTTCAAAGGGACAGGTAAAACTAGGAAAGTTTCAAAAAAAGGATGACAAGAAATAACAAAGCTATGTCTCTGCTTCTTAGCTATTGAGAAGCAACAGAGCAGGCTACGACTTTTCAGCCTGGATAAAACAGATGTCTACAAGATCATGAGATGATGAGAAAGCAGAGAACGCAACCACTCACTGTCTATTCTGACACAACTGGGATGCACCCCATGGAGGCATCAGCTGGAAATCCGGAGCAGAAAAATGTTCTCTATGAGACCTACTGTTAATGCTGCGGACCTCCCTGCCACAAGCTGCTGTGGATGCTGCAAGCTTACCTGTGCCAAAGTGAGAATTTTGTGGATGAGAAATCCACTGTGAGACTTCACGAAAATATGAACTTCGGTTCAAGAAAATTGGGAGTAACAAAATGTTTTGTGTTTGAAGATATTTCTGGAGGATGCATTGTTGCTCTGTTCTGCTAGTCTTCCCTAGCCATCTACTCCTGGCCACTACTGAAGACATAATAAGGGCTGGAACGATCTTACAGCAGTTCTTAAAATTCCCATGGGGTTTCTCGATTGTTTAAGCATTGCAGTTAGATACAAATCTTGGCTTTTATATAAAAACAAACAAACAAACAACAACAAAACACAGAGTAAATTGAAGGAATACCTCAAGACAAGGGATGCTGCAAGAAACTGTTTTGAAAGACAAAAGCACGGAGTAAAATTATTTTATGTACCTTAAAATACATCAATACCAGCACTACTACTCAGAGAGCATTGCTGTATTTCTCATAGATCTATTTTAAAGTTGACAACTCACCTGAGACTTATATCTCCTGCCTACTTATCAATTTAAAAGTTGCATGATGCCTGGTTATAGTTTCTACACACTTCATTAATACAAAGACAGAAAGAAAATAAAGCAAAAGGATTGGCAATAAATCCGTAATAAGAACAATGATTGATTATGACTACATGTGCTCTGAGAAAATGTGGTAACGCTATTAATGCACAGCAAGAGTGTAGCAGTGACCCAAGCCCACCACAGTTGGATAGTCTGCATCTTCAGAGCAAGTGCCTAGGTTTAAATGGTTGAAAGAATATGCATATACATACATATAGTTTATATATACACCTACATAAAAAGAGGTAATCTTTCACATTAAATGAATAAGAAAATTGGGCTGCTACTGAAGCAAGATTGCAGGATTTTTAAAATGCCCACCAAGAACCACTGACTGTGCACAAACATAATAATGCTCCAAAAAGCCTAAATTATACCTTTTTTTTTTTTTTTAAATTGGAAGAGTCTGGTCACATCAACTCTTAAGACAGCGGGAGCAAACGCCTGGCATCGATGCCACATTTAGCGCGGCTGGAAAACTGGCACAACCAGTTTAAACACATTTGGCTGAAAATACTGAGGAGGAAAGGCACGGGGCACACGAGGAGCCGGCACGGCACATCTCGCATCCCCATCCCGCCTCCAAAAGGCCAGGACTGTAATGGGACCTCGTGGACCGCGCTTTGAAATAATAAAAGATCACGATCAACAAAATTCCACCGAATTGAGAAAAGGGCGACAGAAGCCCTGGTTTGCCGTTTCAAAGCTCCCCGAGCACCGAGGGAGGCACCGAGACCACCGCCGGGGCTCAGCACCGGGCCGGGCCGCCGCAAGGACCACGTGCGGCCGCGCCGCCTGCGCTGCACCGGCCCCATTCTGCACAAAGCCGGGGAAACCGAGCTCCGTTCACCCCGCAGCGCTTTCACGGTGCAGGTGGAGGGAGAATGGAGACGGCACGAAGACGGCTGCAGGCGCCCGGCCGTAAATTCAAACCCTTACGGGGCTCCCTCCTGCGCCGCCGCATGGCGCCCGCCCGCCCCCCTCAGCGCCTCCCGCCGCGGAGGGGCCGCGCAAACCCGGGAAGAGGGGCAGCGGCGCTCCCCGCAGAGCTGCGGACGGAAGGCCCGGCTCCCACCACCCCGCCTTGCCCGCCCGTCCGCTCTCGGCTCCCCCTCGGCCCTCACTGAGCGCTGCGGTCTCGCCGCCGCCTTCAGGATTCTCCTCATCCTCCTCGTCGTCGTCCTCCAGCCCTGGCTGCCTCCGCTCAGGCGACAGCCCCGCCAGCGAGGCCTCCGCAGCCTCCTCTGCTGCCATCTTCTCCGGAGACAGCCCGGTGGCGGGCGAAGGGAAACAAGCCGAGGCAGCGACTCGAGGAACCGCCGTACCCACACACCGCTTGCCCGGGAGGCGGGCGGCCCGGCACGTACAGCAGGAGAGGAGGCGGGTCCGCACCGCCTACATTTCCCAGAGCGACTTGCGGCTCCAGCTCCCGCGGAGCCTGGGCCTGGCCCAGCGCGCCCCGCGGCGGGGAGGGGCTAGGGGGGGCCGGGCCGCGGCCCTTGCCGCAGGTGATTGGCGCGGTGTGCTGCTCCTGCCAAGGAAGTCCCCGTCCGGGGAGCGGGACTGCGCTCGGGGTACCCCTGAGAGCCCTCGGCCAGGACAGCCCTCTTGAGGGCCGCCGGTCCGGTGGGGTGGGGGCGCAGGTTTCGACTTCAGCGGGAGGGTGCGTCCGAGCTGGCTCGTTGTGAGGCGGGGCCGCCCCTGTGCCCTTCTGCTGGGGGGGCGAAAGAGGGAGGGTATGGGGTGTGCGGGCAGCTGCCGGGGGTGGGCGAGCCGGCCGGCCGGCTGGCTGGCGCTCGGAACGGCACCGGGGGTCCTTTCTTCACGTGTGGGGTTGGGGACAGGAGGCACCATCTGCTTGGGTCGTGGCGGAGCAGCAGCTCTTCCGTCAGTCACTTCAACCCGCCCGTGTTGACGACTGCCTTAAAGAGCTCTCTGCTTAGTTAGTCTTCCTTGCTTTATGGCTCAGCTCCTTGTGTGGCTTATCTGTTTAGATAGTTGACCTGTACTCTGGAAATTCACCTTTAAAGCTTTGGGAGCTTCAGGTGGAGCTTTCTTACAGCCTTCTTAAACCTGTCCTGGTTCGCGGCAGGCTCGCAGGACTAGTTTATGTAGAATGTGGTGTAGCTGTTGTGAGATGTCACGATATTATCCCTGACCCAGGGGAAGGGTGGGGGGGCGCCTAAAGCAGGAGTTGTATAGTTGGAACTGCTTTAAAACTTGATGTTTGTATGACTAACTGTTAAAGGATGTTTGTTTCTATTGGTCTGGTATGTTCGCCGGCACAAAGTATGTATGTCTAGAGCAGGTGGTAAAGTAATTGCCGTTCTATTTAATTATTTCCCCCCCAACCCCTGTAAAGTTCTCTTAGTAGTTAGATGTGAATAATTATTGTTAAAATCTGTTGGAAGGTGCTGTGGCTCTGTAATGACAAAACAGAAGAAGAGTATTCGAGTATTCTTTTTTCTATATACAGTTAAAATTTAATTTTTATACCAACTGGAAATAAAAGCTTATAAATAATAATGGCAACACTGTTTTTCTTAGGATTTGAAGATGTCTAAGAAGAAACTGAAGACATTAACTGGAAAGGAAGAAAGTTTGGATGGCCGGGATGACAAAGTAGGACAGCTACATTATTATTATTATTATTTTAATTCAAAACCGCACATTCAAGAGAAGAGCATGAATTGTTTAGCAGTCTTGTGGTAGAAGGCTGAATCAAATTTAGAGGCGGGGTTGTAAAGAACAGCAGAAGGATTGAATCTGTTGGTTAACTACAAGTTCTAGACAGATCTTTTTCTCCAGAGGTTATGAGTAGTGTTGGTATCAGAAAACAGGAGAGTTTTTTAATTTTAGTATATCTTCCTGATTGAGCTAAGTTGAGTTTAAAACAACTGCCAAAAACGCTGCAGTTTTCCTGGATTGTTCTTTATCTTGAATCATATGTCTTAATTTTATCATTAATCACAAATTGTACTTAACAGCATTTTAGCAAGTAACTCTCAAATATTTCATTTTAACCACTGAGGCATAAATCAATGACCAGAATTCTTAGTATACGCTGGTACATATTTGTATCTAGTGAGTAAGCTTTCAGTGAATCACTTGTAAAATGGAGGTGCTACAGGGGGGATAATCTTTCTGGTCATGCTTGTATGTAGCTTCCTATTCTTTTTTATTATTTGTATTGCCTTCCGGGAAGTTATTTCCTGATAGAAGTCTAATATATATCAAATAAATCCACATTTAACATTTGCTAGATTTTTTTTCCCTTGGATTTTGCAAGGTATGTGTGAGAGAAGAGAGCTTTTAATTGTCTTACCATAAATGTCTCAAAAAAACCCGTTTGGAAGTGTTTATAAATGAGTGTGATATTATAGCCTTATAAACTGAGTTATACGTGCTAGAAGCCTTTTGCTCTCTTAGAAAATGTTGTTCAAAGCCAAATATTTGTAACTGTTTTTTTCTCTGTAATTCCTTGTTATTCAATTTATCTCTTAACATTAACTTATCGTAAGGTGTGTGGTTTTTGTTGGGTTTTGTTTGGGGTTTTTTTGGGGGGTTGTTGGTTTGTTTTTTTTTTTGGGTTGGCTTGGGTTTCATTTGGGGTGGGGTTTTTTTTTTTTTGTTTGTTTGTTTTGTTTTGTTTTTTAACTTCTGTAATACAGAGGGTAAAAGCTTGGCTTAAAATGTCATACTCTAGCTGTGTTGCCATTACTAATGCCTATACCAGTTTGAAGAATACAGTTTTAACTGTTGCATGACACTTTGGTCTGTTTGAGAGTATGTTAAATACTGCTGTATGCAGATATTGACCAGCATAAGCAACAGTGAGAACGCAAACTAATAATGTTAAAAAGATAAGGAAAGCTCTGAACAGTAGCAAGTGTTTCTTCAGTGTGATCACAGTATGGATAAGAGGTATCTTCACCTCTTACAGGTGAGAGTAACCATTTAAGTGGATTGTGTGTTTGTTTTGGTTTGTATGTGTGTGTGGAATAAGCATGACAACAGATTACAGAAAACTTTAGGCCTGTTTGCCTTTAGCTGGTGGAGTGAAAGTACAGGGTGGGCATCATGTAGGGTCCCACACCTTGGGTGTGTGTATGTGACCTCATAGGGGACCTTTCTCACCAGCAACTGCATTAGCAGATTGTAGGAAGTGGTTCGGCTGTGCATACAACCGGAACACCCACATGTTCGACAGCATGAGTGTGTGTGCAGAAGTACACACAAATGTACCAAGTCATCTGATCTGGTATCACTTTTTAATTGTCTGTTATTACAGTTTTTCTGTTGTATTGCTGGTATTGGTTGTGAATGTGTAATTCACTGATTGACAGTTAACCAAGTTGTTAATAAACCGATAAACCCCTTAGAGTCCTTTTGATGATAATCGAGTCTTCCTGCAGCAAGTTGCATGGATATGATTCTCAGTGGCAGTAGCCTATAACAGCGTCATAAGTTATGATTTCATTGCTTTTGCTGCTGTCACAACTCCAGAACCAACCACAGGTGGAAGTTCTCAAAATTTCATTAATTCATCAGGATTCCAGTGATTTCTGCAACCCGTTTATTTCTTTTCATGATGTGCTTTGTAATGTGGAAGTAAAATAGCTAAGGTCTCCTAGGTCTTTTATGGACCTCCCTAAGCAGGAAAATCTCTACAGCAGTGACCTGATGGCCTTACTGAGTCAGCATGACCCAATTATTGAAGGGGTAAATTATTTGCGAAAGGATGTGCTGTCTGGAGCTTTCTTATCTGAAGTAATCCAGTACTGTTCTTTGTTGTAATCTCATACCCCTGGCTGTAGTTTTGGGAAAACGAAGTCATATAACCCTGTCTCAACCTGATTGGAAGACACATGTGACTCAGACCTGGTCAGAGTCAATATATTTGTCACCTGGTTGGAATTAAGGCACAAACGAGGCCAGATGCTGAAACTCTTCAACAAACTCAAGTGTTTATTCCTGGAGAGATCAATGCATATATTGTAGTGTCCACTATTTGACCCGATCCTTTGAGTCAGCATTTTTTACCATCTTGTGGAGGCTCACCAGCTTCGAACAAGGGGTTCAGAATGATCCTGCCGACACAGTAGTGAAAGCTAACATCCTTGTTGTTTGCTTCATTTATGATAATTCTTGCAAGGCCTGCCATGGTTGAATGCAAATGGTATCTGAGGCAAACTCGGTTTAAGCAGTGTTTGAGACAAGCTCAGTTTCCAGGCTTTCACAAACCCAAAGGTGTGTAAAAATTTACTGCCCTGTTTGGCAGAGTTCATATCAGCAGGGTCTGTCATTTTGCTGCTTTCTGTTCTCTCCCATAGCTGCAATAATAAACTGCTTTCTATTCTGACCTGATAAAAGTTACCTTCCAGTTATTCCATAACATGCATGTGATAGCTTGCAATATGGATATGCCAAGCAGTGATACTACTGCTTTCTAAACAAGGATTGTTCAAATTTTTGTTTGGGGACTATCTTCACTCTTAACCAGGCCTATGTTACTGCAGTTTCACACTGTTCCACCTTATTAGTAAATCTGATGAAAATTAATAATGCATTTCTTCTGCATGAAAACCTCCTGTAGAAAGATCCTCTTTGGCCTTACCTAGTGGGTAGCTGGAAGCAGTCTTCAGGTCACTTTCTTTTTCACTAAAGATTTTTGTAAATATACAAGAATGTATATTTACATACTAATATGCTTGTAGAGTATATGAAACACATGAATCCTAAATGTGTTTTACTCAAGCTGTCTCTGTTTATAACCCAGGACTGTGTGACACATTCAGTTTTTCCCCTTGTGTTGTTCTTAAATAGAACAAAATCTAAATACTAAATTATAAGGTATGTGGTTGCTTTTTTCAAGGTTAACTTATTCAAAATCAAAGTGAATCTAATATGAAATAATAGCTTGTTCCATCTTATGAAGGTTTTTTCAACTGTAGTTTCCTCCATAAGCCCTTGGATTTTTCCTTCTTTCAGAGCATTGAAGACATAAGATCTTATAATTGTACTATGAAAGAAGAGACAGAATTTCAGAGGTAATGTATTGCTGTCATTAAGTGGAACTGCTTAAAAAAGTCTGTTACTGTTTTACTTTTTTAATACTGAATTTAAGAATTTTGACTTGTTCACCAAATAAAATATGGTATTTTAACTGATAAAGTGTTGATGTTGCATTAATGAGGGCATCCTGTCTAAGCTGGGCATTTTGGGAGGGTTTAGAATTACCTTTTTTTAACTCATACTTGAAAAAAAATTAGTTTTTTTAACTTGTAGGTGTAGTATGCTGCTACACTTCAGATGAGGTAGAAATTTTATCCTTCCAATACTGATGTCATAAAAATATTTTTTTTCCTTTGTCTTGAATACTACCTTGTTGGTCTATTGCATATTACATGTGTTTTGTTAGCAAAAAAAGGCTCTGGTGAAGTCTGGCGGGTAATTCTGCAGTGAACTTAGTACCTTTGTAGTTCTGAAATCATTGATTTCTCCTGATGCTTGGAGCAATTGATTCGAAGGCAAAGAAAGTGATGTTTCACCTTGCATATAGCAAATATAAACAGTGTTTGAAAACTACTTTGTATAAAGCGAGAATCTTCTCATGAATCCTCAGATGGCAAATAGCATATTAGCATATTATCCAGGCAAGATTCTGCCTGGCTTGTAGCCAGATAATCAGAATCATAGAATAGTTAGGATTGGAAAGGACCTTAAGATCATCTAGTTCCAACCCCACTGCCATGGGCAGGGATGCCTCACTCTAGACCAGGTCGCCCAAGGCTCTATCCAGTCTGGCCTTGAACACTGGCTTTGGTTTGTTTCTTTATCATGGTAAAATCTTGTTGCAGCTTCTGTGTTTAACTGGAGTTGTAAGTCGTAGGATATGTAGCTGCATGTACACATGCTGTTAAACAGGTTTGTTAGTATGGTGTAATATAACCATAAAACAGTAGCTATGTTCATGCTAGAACTCTGTCCAGTATTCTCTCCTGATAATGGCCAGTAGGGCTTGCACAGGGAGGAGTATGTGAAACAAGACAAGTGGAAAATTATTTTTCCTGTTTCATACCCTTCCAGCTTCTAAGAACCAGGTAGGGATCTCCTAAGCCTGAAATTGGATGGCAATCTGTGCATTTAAGTTAACTGTCCTACATGAGTTTGTCAAATGGCCTTTACCTCCCCGACAGTTTTGACAACACTATTATAGAGTAGGGTAGAAACTTTCTTTGGATTATTTTAAACCTAGTGTTTAAATTTATTGATTATTTTTTCTGCTCTTATAAGAAAGTTTCCAATTCAGTTTTCATATTCACTACTTCTGTAAAATTATTCCCATCCATTATTCCTTTTCCTGGTTCTCCAGTCTGTCTACTGCACTGTTTGAAAGCTGTGTGGTGTTTGGTGCTGTGCAACCAAGCTGAACTGCTACACACTTGAATTTTAGGGTGACACACCTCATATCATTAAACTGCTGTTAAAAGTTATCTGTATGATAAGATAAAAATAGTCTTTGAAGGGCATCTCTCAAACTAATAGATAGTGAATGCAGAAAAAGCTTTTTCTGAATTTTGTAAGTTAAAAAAGCTGTCCAGCTAGGAAAAAAAGTAAATAGTAAAAATGCTGTGTCAAACAGCACAGGTGTTGCTGCAAGTTCATATTAAGAACCTGCCGAACCAGTACTCATAAATAGTTAGCTGTAACTGCCTAAATCAAGTGCTGACTTTTTTTTTCCTTTTTTTTTTTGCTTTGTTTGTTTGTTTATTTTTGCATTAACTGAGTTAGATTATGTTTGTTTTCTCATAATGTTTCTATAGATTCAAAACAGGGAAAGATGGGCAAGAGGAGAAGCAAGACCGAAGTTCTAATAGTTCTCATGGCACTGATGGAAAATCCAGAGGAAAATCTTCAAATAGAAGCAAAACCACAGACAATTCTTTAAGCCAAACTGAAAAGCAAAAGAAAGTAGTTATTAAATTTAAACCCAGAGAAATTAAACATGGAAAAAGTACATGCACTCCTGATGTAGTGACTACTAGCAAAGAAAGTTACAACAAAAGTCATTTTGATGGGACAGAAGGAAGAAGACTCTGGCATAGCTTTGCAGTTCAGAGGAACAAGGCACTGAAGAAAAAGACAGAGAAAGCTGAACTTTGTAAACTAAAGTTAAAAGGAGAACAAACTATGTTGGAAAAATTTAAGTCATCTGTGTATGATTCACATGTACCACATAAAAAGGCAGATGGAAAAAAATTGAGTGAAGGTGTCAGAAGTCCAAAAAAGCGCTCTGGCACCTCTGCAGGGAGTGTGCATGATAATAGGTCTTTCACTGAGAAGCCAAATATATTATGTAGGACTTGGGAAGAAGAGTATGAAGATGAATATAAAGAGTTTCCTAAGAAAAAACAGCATGTGAATAAACATACACCCTCATGCTATTCGACTGAAATACTACAACGATGGGACTCTTGTAAACAGAAGAAACAGGATGCTGATTCTGATAAGGCTACTGGTAATACAGGGAATGAAAAAAGGGACTTCAAAGCCACAGGATTATATTTTAAGCAGGTAATGAGAACCCAATTCTTGTTTCAGGCTAGTTTCTGAAGGACAGGCAGTTTTTATCTAAGCAGACTGTCGTCCTAGAGATTTTGAACAGGATTTCATAGCTAACTAGATGGATCTTTCTGATCCCAATTTAAAGCATCTTAAAATGTTTCTCTGCTAAGTGGTTAAACAAACTAGAATAAAGGTCTTGCATATTAGGATTGTATCTGCACATATGCTTTCATAGTGTTGCTGCTGGAGGATGTGGAATACTTCCATTTAGGTTTAACTCAACATAATTTTGGGGGGGGGCTGACATGGTTGTATCACTTTTTGAGTAAATAAACTGAACCAACGAAAAGCTGCCTGCTAAACAGGTGCTCATTGCTGACAAAGTGATGCCAGGAGAACTTCTTGTAGGTCTAGGATTAAATTTGTATGTTTCCTGCAGAACTTCATGTTTGGCTGTGATTGGGTTTTTTTCTGAGTTCTAGCTTGTGTTTGGCTCTGGACCTTAATTTTATCTTGAGCATGGTTACTTTTTGTTCTTGATTTCAGTTCACGTTAACGTAGCATTATCATTTGTGCGTACACAAAAATAATAATGACATACAGAATAATGGAATCATTGAGGTTGGAAGGCACCTCTGGAGATCATCTAGTCCAGCCCCCTTGCTCAAGCAGGGTCTGCTAGAGCAGGTTGCCCAGGACTGTCGAGTCAGGTTTTGAATCTCTCTAAGGATGGAAATTCCACAACCTCCCTGGGAAGCTTGTTTAAGCACCTTTACTGTAAAAAGTGGAGGTTTTAATGTTTAGATGGAATTTGCTGTGTTTCAGTTTGTGCCCATTGCCTCTTCTCCTGGCACTGGGTGCTGCTAAGAGTCTGCACCCTCACATCAGATATTTATAAACATTGATAAGACTCTCCCTTCTCTAGGCAAAACAGTACCAGCTCTTTCAGAATCTTGTATGATGTGCCCCATCCTTTAATCATCTTAGTGACCCTTTGCTTAAATCACTCCATTAAATCCATGTCTGTCTTGTACTGGGAAGCCCAGAGCAAGAATAGCATAGTCACAAACCCACAAGAGATTGGAAAAATAGGCTTACAGTGTAATCCACTATATTTATTTGAAAATAAAAGCCATTTTGAAAGGATGTTGTAGATTCTAAGCCCTTTTGAAAGGATGCTGTAGATGCTTCATCATGGATATTAAAAATATGTTTTACATTACCTCTTCAATTCACTTGGGAATATTCATTGTTCTCTAGAAGACTGATAGATGTTCTGCTTCCATTCCTTCTTGTTTCTCAAATTTTGAAGTCCCATGCACATCTGACTCCTACCAAGAAGGTGAGGACACAAAGTCAGTCCAAAAGGTTAGTGCTGTACTTGCTTAACTCTGAGGAGCTGTATTTCGAAACTCGTTGACGTAGGCATTATTCGTTCTTCAGTCTTCCTTGATATTTTGGGTTGTTGGTATTTTTTTTTTTTTTTTTAATTCCTGCAGAGTTTTGAAGTCTTTCCACCTCTTCAAGACAGTCAGATCCCTGAAACAGACCAAGAGGTTAGCAATACTTTAACACTTCTATGTTGTGTTAAAAACTCATGGCACTGAGGTTGCGTAGCTGGACAATTCCATGACCTTTCCTAGTATTTTGCATTGTTGTGTTACGATCTATACTTCAAAAAATGTGGAGCATTTTTTTCAAATACTAAATGAACTTGCTAAAGTATTGCTCATCAGGAACTTTCTGAGATAGAAGATTGGATTTCTGTTATTCTCTGCAATGTAGAGTGCCATCATAGTTACTTGCATCTCTGTCGTTTTCCATCTTACAATTTTCAAGTTGGAAAAGAAACGTTATCTAAGAAATGCCAGTCAGGAAACTTGCAGTCTATGAAGCAAAAATGGAAAAAAGTTTTTGGGTACTAAGTACAAATGTCATAAAGAAATCTTCCTTTTAGGCTGTATTTCTTTTGTGGGCTTCTTATAGCAGAGGGTATGCAGAAGGTTCTCATGACTTTGCATTTGCTGTACCAATTTCAAATTTTTCATGCTTCATTTTTAGTCAGTGTTGACAGCATTCATGTGAAAGTATCTTTTTTGACAACAATTCATAAGGGATTACTTAAAATTGATGCAGATTGTTTTCACTGTAGATGCAGATAGTTGAAGATTTGCATGTTGCCCGTGTTCAGAAGAGGATGGTGCTGCCTATAGTACAGACTTGTGGAGAACTTACAAGTATGGAAATAGATCTTCCAGAGCAGGATTTAAACATTTCTGCTGGTATGTCATGGGTCAGTGTTCTTTGGTATCTAGTTGCAATTAGTTAATGTTCTGAATAGAGAGTGCACAACTGATTTCCACCACCCCCCCCTCAACTTTTTTTTCTTTTTTCCCCAGAGGCTTTTACTTCTGGTCTGAACATACTAGTGGTGATTGACACAAATATAATGATTAGCCACCTGGAGTTTGTCAGATCCCTGAAATGTGAGGATATACCAGGTATGTGAGTACGTGGCGAACAATAAGTTATTTTAAGAAAATAGAGATGTTTTAAGAACTTCAAGCTTTGTGAAGAAAAACTAAGCTGGACTCCTTAAAAAGGCAGCAGGTTTCATATAGAGGCAGAAAGTTCACGTGTAAGAGGTGGGTTCTGTGAACCCAAGTAAGCTGCCTCTTAAGGAAAGTTCAGCTATGAAAGTAAAACCTACTATGTGTATAGCTACATACCTATAGAGAATCATGGTCAGTGTTCCCGGGAACATGTATGAGTTCTTGGAGGTAAGTCTTGCCTATTGTAAAAACATACTTTTTAAGCAGTTAGTCCACTAGAGGTAGTCATGTTTCCTACTCTTTTAATTAATCTAAAAGTCTGATAAGCAGTCAGTGCTTTATTTTTTTATTTTTGTTTTGTAAAGGTCACAGAATTCACAAAATGTGTGAGCAGTTTCTCAGGAATTCAGATTGCAGACCCTGGCTGAAATGTTTGGCTTTAATATGTTGTGAAGCTTTTAGTGATTTAATGTTAGCAGGATTAGGATCCTGCGTGTCAGTTGCTGGTAGACAGATTTGGAATCTATCGGAATACGTAAGGTTCTTTGATGCTTTCAGTTAATGAGTACACTTATTCTGGCCACCTGGAAAATAACGTTAATCAAGGCCTAAGTAATTTTCAAGACTGTATCATACTGTATTTCTCTTTCCCATATTAGGAGTAGTGTTGCATTGTGTACACCGGAATGCCTTTTTTAGACTATTGCAGCTCCCAATTTCTGGTCCTGCACCAGACCCATTATATTTAGAAGGTTGCTGATTCCTGAACTTTCTATTACAAAGCAGATGGATACTAATGTATTTTTTCAAAATGGTGTTCTTATTGTGAATGAGAAGGAAAACAGTTTAAGTATTTCTCGTGAATGGACCAATAGAACAGTCATTACATTTCTGAAATACACCATGTATTTCATATGTAATAGTTTTAAAGTTCAAACCATCCTTCCATACAAATAAAACCATGGTCCATACTGACTGTTCCTGTCTTAGGAATGCTGGTTGGCAAATTAGCAAAGGCCATTGCTCCTTTTATTTGATGATTGTTTTGGCACAGTGACTGTCATGGTCATTCAGGTATTTTCAGTCTGTTACTTCAGCTGCTGTCACCTTGTTTTACCATTTTACAGCTAGTTTGTGACAAGATGATAATTGCTGCAAATATGTTGTATAATATTGCTACACACTTCTGTCAAAGCACTCTGTTGATTAAAATCGTGTCTGCCTTTTGTTTGCCTAATACTGTAATTTTTACATGTAACCAATGTAGTGCCAGTTTGAGGTTAGACTAGAAGAGGGAACTTGGCCTTTCTCAGTTGTTAATTTTTTTAATGCTAAATACTCCTGAGCATGGAATACGAAAACTACTGGCAAAAAAAGTGTGAACTTAATGTAAATACAATGTTTGAATTAGAAATTAGCTGATTATCTGTAGTAATTTGAGTGGCTCTTTAAAATGTATTTGTTTTTTGGTTGTGTTCTCTTATTGTTTTTTTTTTCCTTCCAGGTGTTGGCAGACTCACATTAATAATTCCCTGGGTTGTTCTACAAGAGCTGGACAACCTGAAGAAGGGGAAAATGTTGCAGCATGTTCGGGACAAAGCTATCCCTGCAGTCCAGTTCATCTACATGTGTCTCAAAAACCAAGATTCAAAATTGTGGGGGCAATCCATGCAGCTTGCTTCTCAAAAAATATGTAATATATGTGCAATCAATTTGTTTTGGGTACTTAATCCTTGTGGTTCACCTGGGGTGAACCTTAGCACTAAATTTTGAGTTTAAGAAAGTCTTCACTCTGCAGTTTGCTAGCTAAAATTAGGTAATAGTTTACAGTAGCCTTCAGAGCATATTCAGGGCTATAGTATGCAAATACCTTATTCACGTTAGTGGTTTGTTCATTATTGTTTTATCAGTTGTTTCTCACTTCTAGCTACATCTGTTGGTTACTAGGGTAGGTAGTAACTTAATGAAAATTCACCTAATTACTGTTACTTATGAGCTAAGGATATGTTGTGTGCTTTTGCTTGACTCGGTCATCACAAAATCTAACATACCTAAATTTACACGTGGCTCACGTGACCTTTTCTGGCAAAACCATAGCATTTTTAAGTGGAGTAGTCAGTAAGAATTCAAAACTTAGATTTGTGTTTATATTACACTTCTCTGTCCTTGTTTGGGGACTATTAAATTTATAAACAGTACCATGACTACATTGAAGAGTTGCTTATGTTGAGTTTCTTCTGAACATTCAGCACATTTTTAACTAAATTTGCAGATGGCCTGAGTGATGAGAACAATGACGATCGTGTTTTACAATGTTGTCTGCAGTATCAGAACCTCTTTCCTCAAGCTTTTGTCATACTCTGCACGTGAGTTCCTGTGTGGTTTTAGGTCGCTTATGACATGGAAGCTAGTCTCATGCCAAAGATGCTATTTTCAAATCATATCTTAAAATGAAGAGCTGTTTCTGAAGTAAGCTTTTTGAAGAGCAATCACCCTCTTAAAAGCTGGAGTAGAAGGATATAATAAAAAAAAGATTTAGGCTTAGTGATCTTCATGTGCTTGATGCCTGAAGTAGAATTAAGTTTATTCGATATTCAATTTTAAATCTTCATAAAGCATAGCTTTCTCAGATTTTATTCCAGTTTCTCATAAAAATATTACTGGAGTTACAAAATGGAAAAGAAGTATTTCTGTTAGTGATTGAGATCCAGTTAGATACTTTGTTCCTGCTTACCTGTTTAGGAACAGTGATAACCATTGTCAGGGGTTAATCTTAGAAAGAGGGAAGATGGCCTCTGTTCTTATTTTATGAGGATAACAGCTGACTTCTGAGTATTGATTCTCAATTTTATGCAAGTCACATGAAGCTAGCTTTTAAAGGGCTAATATTCTCTTGACAGGTACTGTAAAGAGCTTTGGTCTTTGCTAGAACCGTTTCCTGCATAGATTCAGTAAATAGGGTTAAGACACTACGCATCAGCGTAAGTTGACGTGTGGATCAGTTTGCTGGTGAAAGTACTATCTCAGTCACAGCATTGGTAGGGCTGTTGATAATGATTTAGGTTTCTCTGAGTGAAGACCGAGAGGTGACTTCAGACTTGCTTTTCATCTGAAAATACCTTTTATCAATGTAAGCAGTGGGAATTTTTGAGAAAGTACTAGGAGCCAACTTTGTACTGCATCTTTGTAGTACTACTGCTGGAGCAGCGTATACTTCAGAGTGGCATCTGGGACAATGATTCGGCCAGTAGAACAGTAAAAAATGGTGTCAAAAATAAGAATTTAATATAGCAATTGTATAAGATATTTCTGTCTCAGAATTATTGCCTTGTTTGCATTCGAAGATTATAGCAACTCGGCATCATTGCTGTAGTATTTATAGCTGTTTTTTTTCTTAAAGCAATGTAGAGCCGGAAACATTTTTCAGTATTATTCTATTTTTTAATTTTTTTTTCCTCAGAATAGATGCTTCAGTTAATTTTCTGGTTTAATTTTTTGAACTGCTTCTAGTTGCTTGAGAAAGAAAACTTTGTATGTAATGAAGCTCACAAAATAAGCTTACCAAAGACAATCTTTTCAGTGTGCTTCTTTTAATGTAATGTCAGTGTTACGTCAACAGTTAATTCTCTTTTCCTAGGGATGATAAAAATTTATGTAATAAAGCCATTGTGAGTGAGGTCAAGGCATTCTGCAAAGCTGATTTGGTTACTGCTCTACAGAATCTGAATGTAAACATGCGGCAGAACTGTTTTGAGTTGCAGCAGTCAAAATGTGGTAAGTTTGTTTAATGTACATGTATGCATATGCTGTTTTTTGAGACATAATAATCAGTGTAGAAGAAGAATAGTCTCTACTGTAACTTGAGTTTTTATACTTTGAATCTTTGCAATGCTTTTTGTTTGGGGCAAATTTTTGATTTTCAAAGATAAATTGTTTTCTGAAAGTTGAAGGCCTTTATTAACACATCTGTCTCTTAGAGTTCTGGGAAATTCAAATGGGATGTACTTCTGTTTTACAGAAAAAACAGCATGAATTTCCTATGTTCATAGTAATTTAAAAGGTGTCCTGAACTTTTTAGGTCTGAAAAGAGTTTCTTCCAGCTGAGCCAATTTGGGTCCTCTTCTTAGTAGTTATAAAATTCAGTATGCTAAGATCCCTCCTTGCATTTTATGGTAATATCTTTACCTCCAACAGTAGAACTTGATTCTTGGGTTGCCTGTTCATTTTTTGAAAGATAAAAATTCAGCTTACGGTATTAAGAAGTGATCTTACACTCACTGATAACCCCAGTGAGTGTATGTAGGCAAAGTTATTTAAGGAAAAAAGAAATGTAGAGTAAGGTCACAAATTAATAAAGCTCTGGGGAAATTAATCTTCTTGGTTAGTAGCTCATAATTAAACATACCCACAGTACAGGTGGGTATAACTAGAAATACTTGAAACCTAATTAGATGTAGACCATCTGCTTTATAACATAAAGTGCTGTCTACCTTTATGGGTATAAGTTATTTGTGTACTATCAACATAGATTAGATATAGAAACAGTTGCAATAAGTACCTTCTATTATCATTGGCTTGACAGATACAGAATTCAAGAAAACAGCAAGAGGTGATGCTAGTCTTACTGCACGATGCCCAGATATACTTCCAGACCTTGAAAAGAACTTAGGAGAAGCTTTATCTTGTATTCTGGAGACTGAAATGAAAATTGCATTTGGAAACCTATGGATGGAGGTGGTTTCTTATGTCATATTACTATTTTAAGTATTAAGAGGTTTGAGTGTCCTTGGTATTTTAATGATATTGATACCCATGCTAAGCCAAACAGTTAAATCATCTGGTTCACTAACATACCAGTTCAGTGATAGTGAACAGCTCAGTGCTCAGTTTTATTATTTCTTTCTATAACAAGATTATTCTATTTGACCAGTAATGACTGCAGAGTATAATAGTCTTTTAATAATAATCTCGTAATAAAGATGCTGGCTGTTCAGTGTGAATTTTCAGAAATCTTTTTATTAGTTGTATTAATTTCTATTTTGGTTTTTTTAGTATGGTTAAATCACTGCATTGTAAATATATCCTTCAAGAAGTTATTCCATCACATTTTATACAATATGCAGGCACTGTTGTTTCAGGCACTGCTTCCTCATTGGAACGTGTATTTTTAGATACCACGTAGATAAAACCGTTCACAGCAAAATTGGTTACAATGCAGATACAGAATTACAAGTGTGTTAATGAGAACCTTCAAACGCTTTCGAAAGTGTTGTATTCAAAAATACTCATGTAAAAGGCACTTTGAAATTATCCATGCTTTGGTTTAGATTCCATCTTATGGCTGGTAGGAGTTAGCTAAAAGTTTAAAATTGTTGTAGATAAGCCTCTGTGGCTTTCATTTAAAAAAAAAAAAAAAAAAAAAAATCATTTACATGGACTGACTGTTGTTCCACAAGATAGAACTTTGATTAGCTGTTAAACTTTTAGGCACTTCTGATTATCTTAGTAGAACTCTGTTAGGATCTTTTCAAGCTCTGTTTTCACTTGGTGTTGATAAATTTCAATTTTGTTGCAATATGTGTATATTACTTCATCTATATATAGTCACAGCTAGGAAAAGTGTGTTTAATTTTGCTTTTTAATAATACTAGAAAATGAAAGGCATATTTACTGTTCTGGCTTTTATACACAAATAACACATTAAATCACTTCAAGAGATAACTTGAATGTTTGGAGCTTTTGAGGAAAGGGGAACCAAAAATCATGAAAATGATTGTACACTAAATGCTTCTACATGAACGTCACTGTTTAATCCATGCTGCTGCTGAATCAAATCTTTTCTAATAATAAACTTGTTAAATTTGAATATCGCTTATTTCTGAGGAATCATTGAAATTCTAGTTCAGCAAGCACAAATCATAATATTATTGAAGAATAGGGCAGCTGCGAAATATATAGGATTATGTCTATATGAAAATCAGCCTTTGAATTTATAACATATTATCTTTCAGATACTGTATCTGAAGCCGCCATGGACATTAGCAAACTTGCTGAAGTGTTACAGAAAACACTGGATGGCTGTTTTTGGTTATATTGTGCCAAGGAGTTTACTTTCAACTGTTGAATGTCTCTATAGACACCTTTGTACAGGTAAGAATCTCTGAGAATGTTAATTGTAAACTTACAAAAAAATCACACTGTTCTGGTTTTAGTAAGTGCAGAAGTATGTGTCTTTTCAAAATATCTAACTCTATGTTAAAGTAGTTATATGTTCCGTCCTCTTAGGCTTTTTTTTTTTTTCAATTTAAGAATGTCCAAATGGAGCCATACCTTGGACAGTTTTACCTACTTTTCTATTGATCCACAATTTATTCTTTATTCCTTGGATGAGTGGCAAAATCCCAACACTGTTTTTGTAGCCTTAAAGCCAAAATTTAATTGAAATTTATGAGCTATGAATTGTTTTAAAAAAGCTAAAAAGAAAGAAAAAGAGAGAGCTTATGCCAAGTTCAGGTGTGTCCAGCCTCTGGTCCCAGATGGTCCAAATGTGACCTGCAATGATAATAAAAAAAATTTCTGAAATGTTTGTGAGTTTTTTGTTGCCTTTGGTTTGTATGGACACTATCAGGCATGTGAGAATTTATTTCAAATGTCTCTTATGTACATGCAAAAATCAGGGGAAAAACATTTTAATAAATGTATATATGAATGGTAACCAAAGTGTCTGAACTATTTTTAAAGAGCAGATAATCTTCCTCTTTCCTTTGCCACAATGTTACGTGTGGCAAATTGATGTCCATTTGCCAAATAAATTATGGAGAAGTAACGACTACTTAAATATGGTAGATGGGGGTAGGGAGGTTTGTTTTCAAAAATAGCCAACAAAAAAATCCCCAAACAAACCCTTTCATTTATTTAAAGATA
This sequence comes from Strigops habroptila, assembly GCF_004027225.2. Taxonomy (NCBI): domain Eukaryota; kingdom Metazoa; phylum Chordata; class Aves; order Psittaciformes; family Psittacidae; genus Strigops; species Strigops habroptila. The sequence continues at coordinate 38,741,562 of NC_044284.2, read as the reverse complement.
TCTTTAAGAATTCGCTTCGAACAGATATACCTCTTTTGAGACATTACTTTTGGGATATGTTCTGCAGAATTATTTCAGATATGGCAGTTGATCCTGTTGCCAGATCCTGGGATAAATTTGGAAGACTTGATTAAAAAGTGATATGTTTCACACATTTCTCTTGAGAATGTTTTATGTAATACTTGTAAGCCATTTTCAAGACTTTTTATGTGCTTCAGTTCAGATATTTGATTATTAAGTATGCCTCCTGAGATGGATAATTCCTAACATCTAAAACTTTTGTTTTCCTTTTTTTTTTTAATTTTTCTTCCCACTCCCCATAATAATGTCTAAATACCAGGTAAACCAGTTGACCCCTCAACAATGTGTATCTTGCTCCAGGAATCCAAAAAATTATTCCATGCTTTCAGTTCAAGGTCAGACTATAATGGTGTACTTCCCCAAGCTTATGCTGAAGTGAATAAGCTATACCAAACACTTACAGAGGTAAGGGGAGCTGTAGTATTTGTTCACCTAACATCTTGAAATTGCTCTATGTTTGTATTATAGACCTGGCTTAGATTTGTAAATTATTTCCATAACTTCAAAAAAATATTGCAGGAAATATTGTTTCTAGAGTGTTTTCACTCTAGACCCCAAATTTAACTTTTATTTTAATGTAGCAAATATCTGTCTTTACGTATATGTTTAGTAGACTTTCTGGTTTGTTTTTTTTCCCTAATATAAAGGTGTTAGTGTTGGGAGGGTGAATGAAAACATTATTTAGCTGCTTTCAGGAAAAATATCTTAGTTTTCTATTGCATTTGTAGCTAATGGAAAAGGATTAAAATTGTTGTTTCTAGTTCTGACATTTGTCCAATACTACTATTCCTAGGTGTGCTATTTCAGCTTTTGTTGTCTTGGTAGCTCTGGTGCTACACATGAAGAAAAGACTTGTTCTATCATGTGCCTTGTGATAGTCAGCAGGGGGTGTTCTGACACCTTTTATGTTCTGAGAAGTATGTCTTTACTTCCAGCTGATCTCTGAGTTGCTGTGAAAGAAATTTTGGTGTCTTAGTTTGTGGTTACTGTTAGTTCCGTATGTAGTGACATAAAAATGGAATAATGAGCATGGATGACTTGAAATATTTCTGTATATGGGGAAGAATACAGGTCAGAATATCTGTAAAAAGTTCTTTTCAGTTTTGGAGAAAGCTGCAAGGGAAAGGAAGAAAGTGATCAAAGAAAAGAAGGATGATCTGGGGAGTCCTGATTGCCTACTTGCTGTAACTTCAGTGTGCATTGCAGTTAGCCACTTAATCTGCAGTTCTGTGAACTCTGCTGCTATAAGAAGTAGGCTTTCTGTCTGAAAACTTGTTTCCTCCTGTCCTTGTCCTGGCAAGTGTTTGACTTCGCAAAGAACTGCTCTTATACAGACTAGGTTGTGCCAGATCTCTTTAAGCTGGACAAATTTTCTGAACCAGTTTACCAAATGATAACATACTATAAATACTTTGTGCTGTTGCAGAGGAAAATTTTGTGTGATAGGGAGTAGAGTAAGAAGCAGTTCTTGTTTATGCCTGCTTGTCATGCCTGGGAACCTTTGGCATAGGGTTTCCCTTTGCTTCAGTTTCCTATCTGTATAAATACCAATATATACATATAGAAGAAGGACTTGGTGAAAGACCGAAAGATGCTTTAGATGCAGAGACCATATCTTCTTGCATAACCATCTTTTAATAAAGATGGTTATGGCAAGAAGAGTTCAGCCTTGCTTTTTTGAGCACTGCTTTAAAAAAAATGTAGAAGTGTTCAAGTCCTCTTAAATTGGGAGCCAAATGCATTCATTGTTTGTTTGCTAAACTGTTTTATAAGGTGAGGTCAGACAGTGAGCAGGATTTATCAGGAGACATCATGGTTCTTTCAAAAAATGCTGTATGTGAAAAAATGGAAGCAATGACGCCAAATCTACAAAGCTCTGAAGAAAAAAAGTTACATCCAAGCTTTCACATGACTCAAGAAAGCAGGCACCAGGAAATCTGGTCCGTCCTTGAAGGTGTATGGAATACAATAAACTTGTACAGGTATGGTATGCTAAAGAAGTTAAAACTTCTACGTAACCTTACATAATTTTCAAACAAGCACACTTTAGAAATTGCCTTTTTTTTTCCTCCCCTATTTTAGAGAACATGCTGTTAGTAATGTAATTAATCAAAATTGTACAAAAAATAATCACACAACTTGTCACACAAAGGAGTTAGGAGCATGCAAATTGTAATGTGGATGTAGCCGATAACCTGTCTAGTGTACTGCTCTTTTTCTGGGCAGTGGCTGAAATAAGTTGCCTTAGAGAATGGTGTTGAAAACCCTGTAAGAGCCACAAATGGGAGACATCCATGGAAATCTCATCTTTATCCATAAGAAGGCATTCAAGCTCTAAGTTTTCTTGTGGTTATTTTCTTTCCAAGTTCTGTAAAGTGTAGTAGAGGTATAGTAGCTTATGCAAAATAGTTTACTTTTTTAAAAAAACCAAATAAATTTGAAATATAATGTATTTTTTTGTTAAACAAAATCCTTCACTCTGTAAAATCCACATGCATAATCTAGTGATGAATTTCCTTTCTCATATAAACTTGAAATTGCAGGAAATTAAACTCTAGATGATTTACTATTCTTTTTATTTTGGTTATTTTTGAAAAATCTGCTTGAAAATCACTGAGATGCCATACTTCTGGATACTGTCAGAAAATCTGAATAGATACTGTGTAGCCTTAATCTGAAATCTTTTTGAAGGAGGGGCTGGGTTATGTCCAGCACAGAGGAACTCCATTTTTGGTGATCTGTTATGGACTTGCCTAATAAAGAGTAATAATGACTCTACCAATGCCATTTCTACACTGGCATTTGAATGTACTATACAATTGCACCAGCATCTTGGCTTACAGTAGCGCGGATAAATCTAAATTGAAGTTAGTTTGATGTGGTGTTCAGGTCAGCTATGTGGCAGAGAACAGTCTCAGTGTATTCTATTACTGGAATAGTAACTGTGAACTTGAAGGTTTCATATAGGCATCGAGGAAAAGCTCTTTCAAGTGTACCACTTTATAATGAAAAGGCAACTGAACTGTTGGCTCTTACTACCTGTTATGGACCATACTGTGAAAAGAGGATAAAATTTTAGAATCAAAGGTCACTTCACACTCTTCTTGCTCATGTCAAGAAAATACTACTTACCTCACACCTGTGGGATAATTCTTCATGAGTGCACTGCAGCTCATCCTCCCAGTGCAACTATTGCAGGGAAGGTGTCAAGCCCATTCCAGTAAATCTGGAAAATGAAGCTGCTTTAAAAACTGATGGAAACTTTTTGCTGCTTTAGCCTAACACTTCTAAGAGAGGCAAAGTAAGTTGTATGCAGGTTGTGCCTGAAGGTTTTCATTCTTCAAATGAAAAAGTGAAGTTTAATGATAAGTCAAAGGTAAAATACTGTTACAGAATATGGTTGCCAAGGAAAATTTTAAACAGAGAAGTACAGTTGTAGGGTGTGGTCTTTCTACCATTTATTCTAAGAGTATTTTAAATAATGTGGTTTTATTATAGATTTACATTTGACCTTGGGGGTTTTTTAATAGTCAAAATACAATGCATACAGTAGATACTGGGTTTCTCTGAATTTTGGCAATTTTTATTAACTGCTTTTCGATGTCTCTTCTTTGTTTCTTTTTAATATTAGTATTGAAATTTTCCAAAAGTTGGGCCCTGGCACAGTAACTGTGACTGCGAAATCTTCATTTGAAGAAGCTTTTTTAGGTCTGCAGAAACTGATGTCAGCTGTGAATGATATCCGGGAAGGAATTAGTAGGTAAGCATTTGAGCTAGTCATAGCAGCTGGTGATAGTAACAGTCTCGTAAAGTCATAAAAGTCACTGAAATCTTTTGATGCCAAACTATAATTTATTATATGTGGTTAGTTACATGACTTTCAGTAATAAGAGAAAAAAAAAAAAGCTTAAAAGACCATCCCTGCATCAGCAGTATTATAGCCTGCATTCTAGGTCTGATTATTTTCTGTACAGTGCACTAATAGTGGGATAAATCCTTTCAAAGAGAAATGGTGGTGATACCAGATGACATTTTGTATTTCTTTTGGTGAAAGCTACTTACCTCCTGCATTTCCTCTTATGCAAGAGTTCTGTAAAAGTAAAAATATCAGAGAAATTTATTGTACAAAAGATATGCTTTATTGATAAGAGAGAGCCATTAGAATATTTGGATCAAAGCTAAACAGGATTCTGTCATTTGACTTTATTTGAAATGGAGAGGCTGTTTTCTGTTCCACGTGATTCCCATGACACTCAGTAACATTGATGAAATAACTTTAAAAATTCCTTTAATACTCTTTAAAATTTTCTTTTCTATCAGTAAACTGAAATACGTTATTTAGGCATCCAGGGTGATTCTCAGAGTGGAGTGATTTTCCTGCACCGTTGCATTTGGAAATGCCTGCCCTGAGTTTGTTCCGCAGATTTGCAGTAGGGGGCATCGTGGAGCAAGGAATACAGAGGGACTGTGACATGGACTCTTCTGGTTTAGTCTTGAGTGTAGATGTTTAGCTTAGAGACTTCTGGATAGGTTTTCTGGAGAGTCAGAAGTCATATTTATGAATCATTGTAGGTTTATGTATGTTACAGAATATTTAAACAAGAAGTCTGGAGTTTTCAAAAGCAAGCGGAAGGCTCGTTTTGCTTAATTTATTCAGCCTTTCTAAAACTGAACTTACAGTATATTTATTTTTCTTGATTTTTCAAAAAATGTCTTCAGGTGGCTTATAGTCAATCTAATGGTATGATTGCAGAAAAGGAGGCATCTAGAGAAAAAGTAGTGAAAGAGTTCTAGCTTGAATATTTGGAGGTAATATAGCTTTTGGTGATAAAACTGTTTTCTGTTTTACCTTCTATTCCTTGCTGTCCAGAACAAAGGAGAGAGCAGCTGTCTTGTAAAAGTTTGGAAGTTTTACAAATAAGTTACATTGAAAGTGCAACTCCATTAAAAGTTCAGATTTTCAGATTGTTAAAAACAATTAGAAAAGCACAATCACACTTCTTGAGATATATGTGTGTAATGATACCTTTCCTCATTAAAAAAAATGCTACTTTAGTGGCAGTGCTAGTGGAACTACTACAGCAATTCTTCATGGCCAGAGACAAGTTTATGACAAATCTGGTCATCAAGCCTCTGTCAGAGACCATGTTTGTGACAAATATAGATAGTAAAAAAAATAATAATTTAAAAAAGCTGTTTTGTGGAAGAGGTCTTATTAACAGTTTTTTGCATCTTGCCCTATTTTTGTGCTTTTGTCATACCATTATCTTTGCTTCCTCCTCTAACAACATTGGTAGCAGAATACTGCATGCCATAAATGTTTTACATTATTTCAGCTCTAAAATGAAGACAGTAACTAGTGTGGTTATGAACTGTGTATAACCAACCTCCTCCTTCCCTTGGGTGAATATAACTTCTGATTCAAAGGTCGGGGTGCACCTCTAGGGAGTTTTATGTGTCCTCATGTTTCCTGCTTAAGTTACTTTTAGATAAGACATCCTTGTTAACAGAAAAGAAAAAGAAAGTTTAGTCTTTGGTGAATTGATACAGTTATTTGTAGGTTGATTTTTTCATCTGCTGACAGAAATAATTGCTTTGTTCACAAGCCAACTTCAAAATCAGTCACAATTTACAGCATGTACTCTTAAATACAATGCTTATAAATATTTTTACTAATACAATGTCAGCTGTAAAAATATTTGTCTGTTACATACTATACTAAGGAACATGTATTCTGCTTTTCTAATATTTTATCTAAATGGAATTTCTCTCAAATTCTCAGTAATTTTGTTTGGGAAGCAGTGATTTAGATGAAGACTTTATAAACGTTTGGAAATTAAAACTATCCTTTAAGATCTCAGTAGTGTGGGAAAGCATTACTGTACCAGAACCGATCACTGAATTGAATATTTTGGGATTAAATAATTTAAAACCAGTTCTACAGTTTTTCTAATCTAAAACCAGAATTCTGGAGATGTAGAGAAACTGTTCCCTCATTTTTTATTCAGCTGGTCAGTGAAGGAACTGATATTCTATTTTCTTGATGTTTAGTTAGAAAACTGTCTTCCTTTCCTCAGACTGCTATGATATTTAGTAATTTCTATAATAAAGTCTCTAGATTAAGAGCTCTACTTTTAATCTTCCTCTACATGCAGTCTCCTTCTGGAAATAAAGTGGAGATTAACTCCTAGTTCAAAAAGTATCAGACTTTCCTATCACTAGTTGTTTGATTTTTATTTTTTATTTACTTATGTGAAACCTGAAATGTTCTTGACCCACTGAAAGAGAACAGTTAAATTACTTCACATGTAAATTTCAACCTCAAAGTGCTGGGCTTTATGCAGTGTTCCATAGTAAACAATTTGCTGTGAATGAGAAATTGACTCTTGGAAATACGACATTGAAACATTATACAACATGGAGCATGGTTCCCTCTTCCTTTTCTTAGGGGTAGATATGGCTAACAGTGCTATCTACCCATCAGCTATCTTCTGATCCCTGAACAAGATGTGTAACGTAATTTGTGTAACTCACAAATTGTGAGCAAGAAGAGGTTTTACAATGTCCATGGAGCTTTTTAAGCACACAGATTGGCACCGCTGAGAGCAGGATTATGGTTGGATGAGCCATAAAGAATCTGTGGAGAAGTGTGTGTGTAGAAATGTCCCTGCCCAGGTGTCAGCACTGACACAGAAACATCCTCTTAGTTACTAAGAAAACAACCACTTTACACCAGTAACAGCATTTTCAAAGCTTATCTTTATGTAGCAGTGTATCCTTTAGTTTAATTATCATGTCTGATAAAGTTGAACGTGTGTAGTATCTGACAAAAGGTTTTCTCCTAGTTCTAGTTTTTCCTTTCCTACATGGATTCTTTGGCATCTCTGTTTACATTTGAACTTGCCTACAGCCTCCTCTGCTGCCAGGGTCCAAATATGTCCTTCACCCTTCCACCTATTTTAATGAAAGCTGTAAGAAGTGTGAAAGTTTCAAGTCCTCTGCCTCTGTCAAATACAGCTGAAATTGGCCAGCACTTAGCAAGGTGCAGGGCAGAGGTGATGCTGTGGCAGTTGCTTAAGCCTTGTTGCCTTTAAAACATTCCAAAAAGCAGAAAAGTTTGAATAAATGAATTAGTATTATAAAAGTTACGGTCCTTTCTGACCTTGTAAAGCTAGAGAACAGGCACCTAGACAAAGCAGCACTAGGATCTGATATCTGAAGTACTTCCACAATAGAAGAAAGCATGAGCTTGACTTCATTTTGAAAAAAGTCCCTTAATTTCCCAATAGGTTGATGTTGAACAAAACTCTAGTATGTATTGATCATTGTAACAACAGTTTGAGTTCCTTATTGCAGTGCAGTGTAATGAGAATTTGTTAGTAAGCTACATAGAAGTTTGGTTTTCCATTTCTCATCTTTTTTGCTTCCCTGATATTCTGACAGTGAGGTTAAATGGGGCTTTTAATGGATTGAGTTTACTTTTATACAATTAAGCTATATGCCTTTGTGATTATCTACACGGATTTGTTGAATTGGTTAATGCTTTATGACAGTCTTACCAGTCTTACGCCACAGGCAGTTAACATAGAACTGTTGAAGAGGAATGGCTCAGTGTGGCAAATGCTGAGGTACAGGGATTTGGCCAGATTTGTGATTAACACATAGTCTCATAGGACTTTTATCCATATGCTTTACTTGTCATTGCCCAGGATTTTAGTGTTTGTGAGCAGTTGGCAGGCTGACCTGCTTTCACTGCCAGATTGTCTTGAGAGTTGTTTTGGGTTTTCCGCCCCCCCCTATTTTATGATGTTGGGGGTTTTTTTGATCCTTTCCAAATAAGCTTTGTTTGTTTCCCAGATCTTCTTAGTGCACAAGTGAGCAACGACATCGTGAGCTATTTCCTATTCATTTCAAATTTTTTTATTGTATGTTACACTCTATGCATGTGTTTAGCATCCGGTTAGTAACAGGACAGTAGGTAAAGAAACATTCTGAGTAGTTTGGAAAGCTCTACTGCTTATGAGATAGAAATGATTGAGTCTGACTCTGTACATTGTCCCTTCTGCCTCAAGAGCAATACCTCAGTTCTGTTTTGTAGCCATTGATACCCATAGTCACTTTTTGTGTCACTTTTCAACACTTTGTACTAAAGATTTTAAGAAAACAAAACCATGCTATAGTTTTTAGCTTGATTAACAAATTGCGTTTTAGTGGCAATCCAGCTTTCATGTCACCCAGCATCCTTGCCAGCACCTGCTCAGAGCATGATGTGTGGATTAATTAAAAGTTGAAGTACATAACATGGGGTCATTTGTAGTTTGGTTTTGCATGGCTGTGCTGATAGGATAGGCAAAACGATTCAGTGGATTTCCACTCTCTGCTTTTGAAATCCTTTTGATGTGATGTTTTGAGAGAAGAAAAAGCAATGGCTAATACTGCAGTGGTCACAATACTGAGATTTACATTCCTCATTAGAAGTTTTTACATAAGAGCCCATTTGCTTAATGTATTATTTATTTATTTAGAGCATGTTGTTTAGATGTAGTTCTATAGCTGAGGCAGACTTGATTTCACTAAGAAAGTGATGAAAATGAGATCAACTCGATTTAATGAAGTGGTGAATGCAGAGTTTATGTGCATACAAGCATGTCCGGATTTCCCAATGTACATCATCTCTTAAAATTTCTATTTTCCATAGCACAGAATGGTGGCTACAGGAGAAGAAAGGAACATAAAATGATTAAAACCAGTAGACAGCAGCGGTGGTATGAAATCATTGCTTTGCAGACAGAGATGTGCTGCAGATTTATACAGAAAAACATATTCGAAGACTGGAGCTTGTCTTCCAGTTCCTATTTAGTTGAAAACAGCAATAAGCATGTTTTATGAATGCTGACCTGTTAAGAGTTTGTGGGGGAAGTTACGGTGCAAGCTTTTCTTTCAGCCAGCTTCTTTTCAGTACTCCATGTGTAGCAATGGTTCTTCCCTGAAAACAACGTCTTTTATTTGAAGATGTTGTAAAGCTTTGAGTCAAACGTCAACTTCTCATTTCATGTTATAAGTGCAGAAGCAATTGTTGTCATAATCCAGGCAAACACCATAAAATAAATGAGAGGATTTAACATTGTTACTTGTGCGCTTATTTGACTTCAGTTTTTGTTTATTTGTTTCCCAAAGAACCAGAAGCATAGCTGGTTTGTACATCCACCTGAGGTCTGGTAACTTACAGTGAGCTAAACCAGTAATATTAGCTGTTTGCTAGTATGGTTTGGTCATCAGTACAAAAATAAGTATGATTTCCTATTTGATGACAAGAAATTTCCAATTTCCTGACAAGAAATGAATAAGAAGAGTGGTGAAGGTTACCTTATTGAGTATCTGAGGTGCGTTGTCTAGGAAAATTCAATGGAATAATTTTTATGTCTGCAGCGTCCTAACTGATGTCAAAATTCCAGTTCTCTAGTAATCGTTGAAAAGTGCTCCCTTCAGTGAGAAAAGATCAAATAGAGCATGTGTGATGTTGGTGCTTTCCTGGTGTAAAGGGAAAGAACGTGTAGATAGCGTGTTGGCTGCTTTCATACAGTGCATCTGAAGATCTGTGCAAAAACAGGGGTCTAAATATGACCTTGGATTTATAGTCTAATATTGCTTTGAAAATTACTTTCAAACTAATTTTCTTTAAATGTAGCCTTGCTAAGAACAAAGGAGGGAAACTTAAAGTTTCTAGCCACTTCTCTCTCCTGGGAGGTCAGAACTCAGGTGGACACAAGTAGCCATGTGGAGATGCCATAAAATCAAAGAGGAAGGCAGCACCATTTAATCCTGCCTTTACTCTGCTCAGTCTCTTCACCTTTTTGTAGCTCGTATGTACATTTTTCATCAACAAAATCCAGAAGCCTATAATTAACATAGATCTTTCTTTCACCAGTTGCCCATTCCCCTCACCCTCCATCCTTCCTATAGAAAACTTAACCTGGCTGGGTTTCCCAGCAGCAGATCAACTGTGGCAGCACCCTCACTTATCTAGCACTCTTGCATATGTGTCCTTGGCACAGCAGGAAAACTACAGTGATGGACATATCACTGTCCTGTCATATTATGTAGCAACATGTAATGGCCTTCAGTAAAGTTACTAATGATATCTTACCTTTAAAGTTCTGTGTGGTTCTGCATTCAGTTTTATGAAAACAAGCATGCAAGTTTTCCTCCTTTTTGCATGAAACGGAAGGCATGAAATAGTGGTACAAAAATCATCAGCAATAGCAATCCCACTTTCCCAGGCTTAGGTATACTCATTTATTTATGTTGCAGATGACTGGTGTGATAGCTAAAGCTGATGTATTGTCCCACGCAGACAGGGTTGCTGGCTAATGGCTACATGGAGCTGGTCAGTGGGAATCTTAGCTGTGATGCAGTTCAAGCTGCCAAGATTCCCAGCGTTTCCAAGGATGTTTGCCAGATTGTCTCTACTGGGGTTTTATGCTGTCAAAGCTGATGGCTTTCTCACTGAGGTAGCAGTTGAAGGCTTCAAGGTATTTGTAGGAAAAGTGGCCAATTGGTTCCCTTGATGATTTTTAGTTGGCAGGTTAAGTGTTTTAGTTTAAGAAAAAATGTTCTGGGTGCATATTCTTATGAAGGGGGAAAGAGTGTGTGACTAATTTTTGTAACAGTGATGATTCCTATGTAAAATCATAATGAAAATAAGCAGTGGACTTACTAGTTATGATAAATGCTGTGGTGTGTCTCAGTCTTCCAGCCTGCTTAAAAGACAGTGTCTTTTTCTTTTTTAACTGGAATTTTTAACTTTGTTAGTTTTCTGGGGGGTTGTGTTGGGGTTTTGGGGGATTTTTTTGGGGGGTTTGTTTGTGCTTTGTTTTGCTTTGTTTTCCAATTCCTAATTAATTCATTTATAAAGGCTTACAGTTTGTAAAGGGAGGGTAGGGAGAATGTGGGCACTTTCCCATGGGAAAGTAAATAGAGCTTCCCCAAAAGATTATTAGATTATTCCCCTCTCACACACACCCCAATCCAAATCCAGTAATTTTCTTAATTGTTAATTGCTTACTTAAAACTTAACATAAGGCAGAATTTTGTCAGTATTTCTTAATATATGTAAAGTGTTACATGTTTTTAATATAAATTCTAATGTACATTTTGCAATGTTTAGGAGGGTTCTGTTTTTTCCTAGTGAATGCAGATGAAGTTATGCTGAGGTATAACTGAATCACATCTGCTTAAATAGATTGGGATAATTAATTCTTGAGAGAATCATTTCCTTATTGGGTTCCTTTGGATTTGGAGCCTTGTAGAAAAGGGTGTACATCTCTCAGAACTTCACAACACACTACACAGACACCAAAGCTGATGCTTTCTTCTTTGGGTGGTATCTCGGCTTTAACATGGTGAACGAAGGCTAGATTTTGGGGAAGGCTGAGATGTCGCTGACTGCTGTGTGCATTCATGGCTAAGTAAAATAGCAATAGTTCACATGATACTGGGTTCTTCATAAAGACACCTGTCTTCAACTGCCAAATCCCATTTTCACCTCTCAGTGGGCAGGAATTGGTTATTATTAGAAATAGCAAAAATGGTATGTAAATTGTAGCGTTCGAGCTGTACATCAGAATACTGGAGGGAAGGAGTTAAAGCTTTAGCTGGTGTGGGAAAGTTTTGTTTTGCGTGCCACTTTTCTGTTGCTCCACATTAATACAGCAGGCTTTGCTTATGTGAAACAAAAGGCTTTTAATTATTGCTGGTTTTCTTCCTGTCTATATAGAGCAATTGCTCAGAAAAACATCAGTTGACTTTTTAATTAGGAAAAGCCCTCATAGAAAGTCCTCACAGATATAATAAGCTCATTTAATTCTTTTAGAGGAGTAGAAAGGGATATAGGTGGAAAGGAAAATCCTTCAGTGATCATAGTTTCCTTTTTGTTTAAAGAAAGTAATTAGATTTTTTTTTTTTTCCCCATGAAGCATTTCTGACTATTTTTACCTCTGCCATAGAATCTTTTTATACTTGCTTTAAAAATCCCAAACCTTTTATTTTTCAGAATTTTGACCCCAACCAGTAGTTTCCAAGATATTTGGATCCTCTATAACTTCCTTATAAGCAACGAGGTATGAAGTTTCCTTAAAAGTTTTGTCAGATACACTTAAGTTATAGTTTTTGATTTAAAGTAGTTCTGATCTGGACTGTCTCATCATTGTGCTTCCACTAAGCTAGAATTTTGAAGATTTGCTCTTATTTATTAGGCATTGGACATAAAAATACATTTTTTGGTTGGCACCTACCAAAAGTTATTTGAATCTCTACTGCTATTTGAGTTGCTTGTGTGGCTTTCTGACCACTCATTTGTTCTAAATGACTCACTATTGAGAGTAAAAAGCCTTGTAGCTGACATCACCAAAACATCCCTAATCTAGTCGTTTCAAGAAGAGAGAGACCACACTGCATTAAGTAGTTGTGTGGAGAATATTGGTTGCAGTTCAGAGAGAAAAAAATACACTGAAATTACCAGTTATTCATTAAGTTTTAACTAATTTGTGCTGAAAAATTTTAAGAGAAATTGAAATGAATGTTTGCAGTATTTTTCTATTCAGTATATTAACGTATTTCGTATTTGTGGTCCTCTCCTATACAGGAAAATGTATTTGGGGTTTGGGCCTGTACTTGCATTCATGGAATTAACACAGGTCAGAATTCGCTTAATGTGCTATAGGGTGAATTAGGAGGGGAAGAAGAATTACTTAAAGTCTTTTAGATTCGTGCAGAAATTGTTAGAAAATGGAGCTGGAGTAATATCTATCACACCCATTATATGCAATTATGTTGTAATTCATAATATTTGATTTTATAATACATAACAGAACTTTTTTATGTAGTGTCTCAACTTGAGAGCCTGTCAGGTAATATGTTAACCACATCTGTTACACCAGCTGTATAATTTTAATCTATATGTGATACTTGGTAAATTACTATGTTAATTATTTGTTCTTTGTTTTAGATAAATAACAGTGTGAAATTCACTGCTGAGGAGCTTTATGAGTGTGTTTCACAAGAGGTTTATTGGTAAGCCAATTACTGACCACATCAGATGGGGTTTGAGGCAGCAGGTTAGGATGTACTGGATTAACCAGGCTACCATAAAAGAAATCATTTGGATAAATAAAAAACTGTCATTTGTAGGAGGGTCATAGGGAAGATGAGTGGGGATGCGTCTTCCCCCCGTCCCGTCTTTCTCTTTACAGAACTTGTTATTATGAGAACTTTGCTTAAATCAGCAGAGGAAAAAAACAAATGATTCTCAAGGCAAACTAGGCATATCTGCTCTGCAGTTGCTGTGTTACATTGTGGCCATCGTTATTAAAGTCATAAGTTAAGCCATTGTGTGTTACTAAGCCATTTGTAAGTACAGTTAGAAAAAAGGAGAAGCAAAGGTAAGATTCCAAGCACTTGTTTCCATTTTATGAGTCTTTTTTGCAGTTCAGTCACAGGAAAATAAACGTTCTGTTGTACAGCTGAGTTAAAGGCTTTGAAAGCAATCTAAAAATGTGTCATGCAAGCATTGCTGTTCTTTACAGTAAAGCTGCTGTCTCATACAAGGTTTTTTTCTGAATTCGTGTAATTGAGGACTTGTAAATCCAGGTCCTGTGAGGTTTTTAAAATGCCATAAGATTTTTTTAATAAATCTTAAGTGGATAATAAAAGACACAGGTATTTTCTTTGACGTTGCTGTTATATGGATATGAACAAGTTGTAATTTGCCAGGATTTGAAATGTGGTTCCATCAGCTTTGTGAAAGGCTTGCAGATTATTTTAATCTGAGTAGGCAAATTACTCTAAAAAGACTTCCTTTCCCTGAATTGATACCGATTTGGTAAATCTTCTGTGAATTTGAAAGTGCAAATTGCAAGGTCAGGAGAGAAAAGTTACGCAGGTGGGAGTGATTTGACTATGTGTCAGTAGAGAAAAATAGTTTAGAAGCTTATCTGTGTTGAGTTGATGAGCAGCACTTCTGTAGTTCTCACATTTTCAAGCATTTGTGGACAACTCCCATCATGTCTGTATAAAATCTACGGAGTACATACAGCCTTTGGTATCATGCTAAGGGTAGCCAGGGAACTGCAGTTTCTTGATGTTTGAAAAGAAAGATGTCCCTAGGTCTGCATTTTATCAGAAAACCTGAATACTTGGGCCATTGTGAATTCTGTGTGCCACAGTACATTTCATGGCCAAAACAAACGTTCTCATCAGAGCTATGATTTTCTGGAAGAGTGGTACAGGGTGACAATGACATCCTGTTACATGAAAGTTATGTCCTTTGAAAACATGTAAAGGAAATTAAGCAAAGATTAAGATCTGTTGCTATAAATTCCACAGATTTTCAGAGTACTACTTACGTCTAATTGTTGTTCTCAGTTATTATAGCAATGAACCTATTTGGTATTACAGAAGTGAAACAAAATATGACTCCACCCAATAAAGCAGAGATGCTAAATGAAATTTTAAAAGCACTCAATTAAAAAGAGGTGTTCCAAGAGCAAAAGCACAGGAAAGGAGACTGCTGTAAGGCAGGATGAATTACTTATGCTTTGGCAGAAACATGCTGAACAAAGTGTTTCTCCTTGCTTCAATTACCAGCAACATTTTTACTTTAACCTGGCCTCTGAATTCTCTGGGAGATAAATTCCTGTCTAGAATATTTGTACTCTCGCTGTCCCTATTTCAGGATACGCCAAAATGCTCTCATCTTGAGATTTTGATCCAAAGGGTTTCTCCTTGTCTAGAAAAGGAAGAGGACTACTTGGAGCTAAATAGCCAAAGCTACATGCAGAGTTCTCACTGCTTTTGTATCCCTAAGGGTTACTATGGGCTTTGGTATCACAGCAGCATTTAGAGGATGCCAGCCAAGGACTAGAGTCCAGATCATTAGGATATAAATGGAACAAAAAGAGTGATCCTGTCCCAGAGATCCTCTGTAACAATTCTTTGCATCTTCAGCAAATTCACAAAATAAGTTTTTCCATCAGAAACTCTTAATACACTTTAATTTTTTTTCTGAACTTGCCTGCTAGTTGCCTGGTAGATTCCAGTCTTCCTTAATAGATCTGAGTAGTGTTGACTCACCTCTCCTTTTTTGGTGGGGTGTCATGTCCCATGTCTCCCTTTCCTTTCCCCTCCCTACCCCCCTGCTTCCACATGTCCCCTGTCTTTTACATTGGTAGAGACTGAGATCTGGTGAGAGCAAAGTGCTTTAATGAGAAAAATATCCACTTTACTGAGTTAGATCTGTCACAGTTAACATCCCTGTTATGGGGCAAGGCAGTAGCCTGTGAGGTAAGAGACAGGATTATACGAGGGTGGCAAAGGGCAGGCCTGGCCGCTGATTTCTTCCTCAGTCCAGATTCTTCAGGCCTGATAAAGCAAGTTTATGAAAATCCTGGCCTGGTGAATCTTTCTTAATTGGGGTGGAGTTTTTTGCCTTCTGAATAGTGGGAA
This sequence comes from Strigops habroptila, assembly GCF_004027225.2. Classification (NCBI taxonomy): domain Eukaryota; kingdom Metazoa; phylum Chordata; class Aves; order Psittaciformes; family Psittacidae; genus Strigops; species Strigops habroptila. Next base: position 38,725,980 of record NC_044284.2, on the reverse strand, counting down.
CATGCTACACCTGTGCCTCTCCCTGTCCTACCAACCATGGGGCCAGAGTGTGGTGTGGTCGTAGCAACGGTTTGGTGTATTGTCCTGATACACAGGTTGTGGCAGTGAATCACAGGACTGCCCAGTGGTTACCCTCTGGGAGTACCAACTGCATCAGTTGCAAACCTCATACCTTTTCCTGATTCTTGAGAGTCCTTTTCAGTGCCTGTGTACGTCCCTTTCTGCCAGCCTGGCACAGCTGGGTATCCCACAGTGGCGTCACATGCTTCAATGGAAGTTATTCATAATCCAGCATGTGCCAGTGTGTTACTGAGGGCGCAGAAACAACCTCTCTTGGCCCGATTAACTTTAGTTAATGCAGTAACTACGTTTGATTCACCTCTTGTACTGCTCTTGGGTATAAAAGTGTGCATGTAGTATCATACTATTTATCATTTTAACTGTTACTCAGTGGCTACTAGAATGATGTAAATTTTAATTTTTATTGAAGTAAGGGTAATGAAACCCATGAGGTATTTTTCTGTGCTAGTTTTTAAGAGCTCTTAGTGAAAGCTTTTCAAGGTACTCACTGCTGCAGAGGGTTTGTAACTTGTATTGCTGAGGCGTCTCGATGTTCTCTCTCAGTCTGTATGCAGACTTGACTGATAGCCCAAATAAGTACACTGTGTGCTTACTACTGGCTGCCCAGTAATGCTTAACTCTCCCATGTCAAAACTGAGTCAAGGCACAGTTTTTAGCTGATGAATGACACTCGTTCATCAGGAGGATGGATGTTCTTTTGTCAGCATAGCTGTGCCAGTGCTATAGATTATTGCCGGAGAAATGATACACATTTAGACTGCTTCTTGTGATAGAATTCATCTACTGCTCTGTTGGGCTGATCTGCCAAGCTTCCGTTACCTGTGAGAGCAAAAACATACTGGGAGGGTAAAGTGCATTTCTTTTTTAAAAGCATCCCTTAATTGGAATTGTATTAAAAAAAAAAAAATAAATATGTGTATATATGTATATATAAAAATATAATATTGGGGTTGCGTGGCAAGCTTTGATTTGTTTTTCTTTTCTCCTCACCAAGTGCAATAACAAATATGTTTGCAAAATACTCAAGCTTAAGTATAGATAACGAGGATTTGGGATTTTTTTTCTTGCTGTTTGCCATTAACCATTTAACTTTACCATCTAATTCCAAGTTCAAATAGAAAAACAAGAGCAGGTATTTTGGCTGTTTCACAGCTGTTAAAAGGGCAAAACTGCACAGGGAAGACTGGTCAGACTGTGTGAGTAAATAAAAATGCACCAGAGCCTGCAGCAGTTCGGTATCTGCCCATTGATTTTTATGCAATTGGACACGGGGAAACATCATCCTGGATTTGGTCATTTTCTCAACAACTATTAAAGCACTCTGAGGGATGAAAGCTTTGTTTTACTTTCTTTCGGAAGAACATTGAAATTAGAGAGGTTTACCATGTGTTCAACTAGAGTGGCTGCTGTTTAAACATTTGGCACCATTTGCCAGCCTGACATATGTTCCAAGGCAGGAATCGCTGTGGTTACTGTAAATGCACACTGGGGGGGGGTCTCAGTTTCCAAAAAAATGTTACAATACTTTTTTTCTCAGTGTTCCGTGTTGAATATGTGACCATAAGTCCCTTTATGACCAGCTAATTTAAACACTATTTAACTTGTGCAAGCATAAGCTTGTAAAATGTTGTCGCTGATCGGTGACACTCCACAGATTATCAGGAACATGAGAGATGTTGGGCTAGTGCAAGAGCAACAGGACTAGCTGTGCGCAGTGGAGACTGAAGTCACGCTATTTGAGAAGCCTAAAATGGGTCTCTGACAATGTTGCAACTGTGGAGAGAACTTGTTTCTATCTGCAACACACAAACCTGTAGGAAATGTGTAGTTGACTTTCACTTCAAACACATTGGGTTAAAACCAGTAACCTTTTATAATTAAAGGCTCGGGTTTGGGTTGAGAAGACCGAAGTGATGACTGCAATGTGGCTCTTCAATTGTTCCGTTCTAAAGATTTCATGGCAGGATACAGCTGGGAGCATGTAATGTTTAGCCAGCTCTGTAATAAACTTGGTCTTTTGTTATAAAGATAAAAACATATCTGGATTTCCAGAGATACCAAGTATTCTCTGTTTCTGACAGAATTAAAGCATGGTATTAGAATCCCTTTGAACTTTGTTTTAAAGGAATATAGGGCCAGATTCCTGTCTATAAAGTGGGTCCACTGCTTCTCGATAACCTTTGTATCTTCTCTTCCTTAGGAAAAGGTTAGAAGTTGGATGTTGCCAGCTGGCTCAGCTGGAACACACCATTAAGCAGTGCCATGCATCAGTTCAGACGGAAGCCAAGAACAGGGGCTGGCTGTGACGCCTGGGTCAAGGTTTGGAGCTGTGCTGCTCACCCCCTGCGCTTGCCTTGTCCAAATAAAGTCTTAACTCCTGTGGGGTGTATGAGGGAAATATTCGAGGACTCAAAAAATCTGCCTTCTGTTTTCTCGATGGTGCTGTTTTGTATTTGAGTTGAAGGAAAAAAACCAAACAACTAGTTGCAGTTATACATGAAATGTCAGAATTTCTGCTAAGAATCACCAGCTAATAGTTTTCTGTCTCAAGCGAGGGTCTCTGGATTGATACAGCTGGTTTGGTACACAGATGTGCTGGGCTGGTGTTCTAAATTACAAATGTTTGGAGCTAGATCTGTTAATGGTTGTATAGGAAAATCCATGTACGGCATTTGTTTGCTGAAGTGACAAGTGAGAAAAAAGAATACTGTGGCACCTGGGGGCCTGAAAGGACAGAAAGGAAAGCAGCTGAGTACCAAGCCAGATACCCATTATGCTTGCTAACCCTGAGGGCATGAAGGGCTAACATGCAGATGCAGTATGTAGCCTATGTAGTGAACTACAGGATACATAAGGCTTAAGAGAGGATAGCAGATGGGGAAAGAAAGAAATGGATTTATGCTAATATGTATTTATATATATTTTATTTTTTTTTTAACCCGAAACACACCACCACCACCCCCGTGCAGGTATGTTTGTCCTGGTCCTCTTTTGGAGGAAAGGGATGTTTTTCCTTTGTTAAAATATCTACTTAATCTTCATACAGCAGAAACCTGCTCTCCAGGTGCCACCTCTTTTAAACCTATTTTGTTGCTTTCCAAAACTGCTTTAAGCCCATGAAACTTTCTAAAAGCCATTTTCAGTGCTGCTGTGGCCTTTGAAGCTACCTCTTCTATACATGTATTTGTACAGAGATGAGATGACCAGCAGAGTTCTATAAGTGTTTATTTTGGTATTAACTTTTGGATGTATTTGTAAAATCTTAATTGTAAAAAATATTATTTATTGTTACAGTAAATGGCTGTTAATTCTACACTGTTTGAGTAGCTGTTTTCACTTTGCCTAATTACTGTGGATGCAGTTTAATGCAGTTCTTGCCTCGAGGCACTTAAAAGTCAGAGAGAAGGGGCTTAGTGGAGTTGTTGTTGGAGCAAAAAACATTTTAAGGGCTATTTCCATCCACGTTCTTATCCCAGAGTTGTAGTTAGTTATGCACAAATAAGCTTACATTGGCAATTTGTATCCCAAATCTAAGGAGCTAGATCAGCTTAACCATGTGATGGATGTCTGTCACATCTACTTTCGATACACTGTAGGGGAGGACAGCTGACAGATGAAGACAAGTACTTTATTTACTCCCATGCTGGTTGTTCCTGTTCAAATGCACCCACCTTTACACCTTGGAATAATCAGTACTTTTCTTTGGTCTGATGGTTTCCTACATCCAGTAGAGATGGTGTGGTCTGCTCATGCTCCCCTTCAGCAGGACTGCCTGGCATTATGTGGAATAACTAGAGTTGGGATCAGAAAGCTGTAGGAAACTAAGAATGGGATGGTTGCTGAAATTAGTGTCACTGGTATGGCTTAATTTCCTAAAGCTACTTAATGCTGAGGACCACAGCGGATCAAGTTCCTCACAACAGTATTGGGTGCTTCTTTTCACCATACTCTTAGGCACTTTCTTCAAGTTCACTTTGACCCCTTTCTCATCTCACCTGTGGAGCACCACGCTTTCATTTGCACAGAGCTTTTAGTAAACTGAGACTGAGAGGGGGTATATCCCTCAGATAACAGCTGTTCTCTAGGAGCCAGTGCTGGCTCTGAGCCCTCTGCCCTCCAGAAGTAAGGGTAACGCTCAAGTTGCAGGTTAGGAGGTGTACCTCACACTTTAACCCTCTGTTTCTACTTGACGAAGAGGATTCAGTTAAACATCCTCCACTTTGTTTGTGCTGTAGCTACATCCAGGGTCTGTTACAGCATTGCAAATTTACTGGAAATTATACCTTGTTAAAGAAGAGGACACAGACACATCACCGCAGTCGTGTGGTGCAAGGATTTCCCAAAAGGTACCTTTAATGTGTTTTGCATCAGCAGCAAGCAGTCAGTGCTAGTTTTGGCACCAGGAGTTAGATGTGCAGCACTACACATTAGACACCAAGTCATCCTAACCAACATTTTATCCATAGGAATAGAGAAAGTGAACTAAAACATAGTACTATGAGCACATACAGAATCAAGTTATTTGTGTTCTATCACCCTTTCATCTTGTAATATTAGAAAAATAAGACAGATACTAACCAGATGAACACATTTTCATTGCCAACTGGCAAGAGTTTAATAACCATGAGAAAACCCCCACACTTAAGTTTTTGTTTTACAAAGGTTAGCTCACCCAGAGTAACAAAACTGCTGTACAGAAAGCACCCTCTGCCTTTTTGTCAAAATATTTGGAGCCAAAATAATTTCCCCACCCTAGAAAGTCACAGCTATGTTATGTTCAGAAACTCCATTCAGCTCTAACAAAGGTGTTGCATACTAAGTTACAATATTGTAGCAGAGGCAAAAGCTCAGAAGCTCATGTACAGTGGTAAATCAGTTGTCCCACTCAGTCTCTATGAACTCCAAGGTTGTCCTTTGCTTCAATAACCATTTATCTGCCATTTTCATTTCAACAGATAAAATACTCTGCTGAGTGTATAAAAACTGTTATAAAAAGGCAATCATAAAAGATAAGGTATCGGCAGGCATGTCAGCTTTTTTTTTTTTAATAAAAAAAATAGCCATTATATCTATTTAAATAAGGCTTCTTGTTACAGATTGTTCCAGTTACTGAAGGAAAACAAGGCCTGATGGAAAAAAAACTATCCCCCATAAACCTCACACTTCCTGCCCCAAGAACACATCCTACAGGAAAAGTAATCTAATGTGCAAAGCGACAAAACAAATGCTGGGGGAAGCTCCTGAAATGATATGCCCAGTCCAGTTTCTCCTGTGTTATCTTCAAAATCTTAAAAAAAACCCAACCCTAAAACAAAGCTGAAAAATACACAAACCCCCTTCATCTTGATATTCTTTCCAAAACAAATATGTACAGCACATTAATATGCAATATGCAAAAGCTCTGTGTTGCTGTTGGCAACATCTATGCCCTCCCCAACCCTATTCACATGTGTACCTCAACTAAAACACAATTACATCACTAAGCCTGTTAGTTTGAAGAGAGAATTTAATTCACTTAGAACTTGTAAATTTTTGTGTAGGGGCTCCATTCATTTGACTCTGGATTGTAGACTTCAAGTGTGTTCAAGAATTCATTGCCATCAAATCCCCCAACTGCATAAATAGTGTTTGCCACTGTCATAATCCCGGCATTGCTCCTCGGAGTAGTCATACTTCCCATCATCTTCCACTCATTCTTAGCAGGGTCGTACATCTCCACGCAGCTCACTGCATGAGAGCCATCAAAGCCTCCACCAACAAAGAGTTTGCCTAGGAAAAGGAAAAGAATGTTTCACTGCTAAGCACTACCTGTGTAACCAAACACAGCCCCTCCTTTCAGGGCAGACAAACTAAGCCAAAATGAAGGAACTTGAGGTTTTCTGTTAGAAACCTTTGCATTACTCAAAGTCTGAAGTTACAGTATGGACCTGCTTTGGATCATTTGAGCTGACTGGAAGTTATTTCAGGCTAAGTGCAAAGTCCAAAGTCAGACAGATGCAGTTGTAGAAACTGCATGGTGATGTTTTGAAAAGACAGGTAGGGGTGAATGCCCCAAAACAAAAACATGAGGTTTTTTGTTTTTCTGGTTACAATTTTTAATTAAAATTGAAGGCAAACATAGCCACGTTCTTACTGTATTGTTTCCTTGCTGAGAAGGAAGGAAGCTTTGTATTTTACTTGCATTGTAGCTTAACCTGAAAGATTCGTTAAGCATCAAGCAAGAGAGTGACGCTTAAGCCCGTGGAAGCCTACCATCATGGACAGCCACTCCAGCTCCTCGCCGAGCCACATTCATGGGTGCAATCAGTGTCCAGGTATTGTTCTCTGGATTGTAACGCTCCACGCTGTTCAGGCAGTTCCAGGATTCTGCTCCTCCAATTATGTACAAATATCCACCCAGCTCACACACTGCAGACTGATGTCTCCCTACGATCAAACGCCAGGAGTTACAGCCCAGCCCGGAAGTCATGCACTAACACCATGCCACAGCAGCTGACATTTAAACAGTTTTTTGTTTTGCTTGGTTTTAAACCTGCAGGTTTGCAATCACTCCCCTCCTCCTCACTACACAACAAACTTACGGATATTGAGGAGAGCACAGCTTGTCCAAGATTTTGTTACTGGATCAAACACATCACAGTTCTTAAGTCCCTTTTGGCCATAAGGATCGGAACCACCAACAATGTACAGTTTTCCATTCAGGGCACATACTCCTATTCATATAGGAAAGGATAATAAGTAAGCTAATAAAGGGACATATATTAAAAAACCCATTCAATCAACTGTAGATGTGTTACCTGCATTGCAGCGATTGGTTCTCAATTCTGGAACAGGAGTCCAGTCGTCTATTTCTGGTTCATACATTTCTCCACAGCTCAAGTCATCTGAGTGACCATTTGACCCACCCACAACATACAGCTGCCCCTAAATGGAAAAAATCAGATGCTTCACATCTAAGGACACAACAACTCAAATCATTAGCACTTTAGTAACCGTGTAACTACAGTTAAGCAACATCTGTTACCGTTTTGTAAAGTTTGCCCTGTTTGTCCCACCTGCGTTTACATAAAGTCACATTTCATCTGATCTCCACCCAACACACACCATTAAAACTGCCATCTGGAACCGAGCTCTGGGCGTTCTCATCGGTGCAATGAAAGTCCAAGTATCCTTTTGCGGATCGTAGCATTCCACTGTGCGCAAACACTCTTCTCTGTTATATCCACCTAAAAGCAAAAGGTTACATGATACCGCACTTCCAAAGACCAATTGCTTTCACACGGAAGAACACTGACTCCAATATAGCATACACAGGAAGCCACTGCCCTCCCACCCCCTATCCAAGTTGTTTAAAGAATTGTTACTACTTCTTTTACCTGCAGCAATCAGTTTGCCATTAAGTTCAGCTGTGCCCAGCCCAGACCGAGCATACTGCATTGGAGACATCGGCTTCTCAATGACATCATTTGGTTGAAGCTCAAAACTCAGACTCTTCAGCAGTCGTGGTGTGCTCGTGGGAGAGCTCTGAGGGCTGTTACGGCCATGCAGGAATATCACGCACAGCACACCATCCAGAACAGCAAGACACAGGTAGGTGTTACCTGTTGTCAGGAGAAAAAGAGAGACCACCAATATAATAAAATTTTAGGCAAATTTAAGTGGATACCAACTAAGGTCTTCAGATTATGCTTCTCCCCTTGTAAGTGTGAAAACTTTATTTCTTCTTGCTACTGGTTCCAAGTGTTGGTGTAGCTACTGAAAAATATGGGGTTTAGCTTATTAATATAGTGTTCAAAGGACATAAGACAGCAATCGAAAGACATGCTAGGAGAAAGTTGCCTTGCACACAAAGAGCAAATAGCTCTGTAAATTCATTAGAGACTGCCTATCTCCTTAGGACCTTCTGGGTAAATTACACACACCGTGGGATTTGGGACAGCCTGCCCACATGCAATCAAGATATAAGTGATCCCGGTTCAGCCCCAGTTACGTTAGAAACATCCCAGAGATAACTAGGCAAATTACTTGACTTCCATCATCAATAAGAAAAGGCACTTCTGCATTCCTTACAGATGTTGAAGAAAATCCCCAGGGAGTGGGAAGTGGTAGGTATACAATACCAGACGCATCTTTTAGACAAACCCTGCCCTAGTTACTCACTTGAAGTTTTCTCTGAAGCAATGATTTTCCACTCATGTTTAGGACTCTGAACAGTAGCATTTGGAGAAAGACTTCCAGAGGAGCTGCTACTGATCTGCTTGTGATCATTCTCACGTGGTGGCTTCTTCTGCAAAATCAAAAGGCAGCTACAGAAACCTAGCCAGAGACTACACCTCCTTCCTCCTTTGCTTCTCTGAGCTAACACATAACTATTCAAGAGAACACTTTGGCTACCACCTCCGAAGAGCATTTATAGCACACCTACATTTTCCACACAACATCTTGCCTACTCAGCAACAGTGGCCAAAAACCACCCTACATCTTATCCCGGTAATCCTTTCATCCTGTGACAGTAGCTTTATACTGCTGGCGTCTGACTAGAAATAATTTCAAATTCTTAGAAGAGAGTATGAGTTGCTAGCGAGGTTTTCAAATGCAAGGAAAAACCTACATCCATTTGGAGAGAACTGAGCTACAAACTAGAAGCCTCACTCAAAAGCTCTGCTTCTGGAACTTGAGTTCATTATATAATGCTATTTGGCAGTGAATTAACTATTCTCTTCATTCCCTGAAGACAAATTTATTTCACCTCAGTTGCTCTCTGTGCTCAGATTAGCTGTTTCTTGGATTTTACTCTCTTGATACCTAACAAAAGATTTCTGCTTTCTTTTCTTCTTCAGTTAAATTTATACTGTAGCTTACATTATTTTGCTCAAGACATCCCACCCTCTCACCCCCCACCCCAATTTCACATTTCAGAGCACACTGCACAGTTGGTTGGGTTGTTAATTTTTTTCTGAATCATAAAGAACCAAACTCAAAATGTCAATGTTCTGTCTATTCTGTTTAGCAGCAAAGTTTATGACCACAGTACCAAGTCTGCAATATTTGCGCAGTTCCCTAGAGCCTGATCTGTGTGGAAACTGTCATATGACTTTTGCAATACATCATCTAATTCATAGGTAAGCTTACACATAAAAGTTTGATTGCTATACTCAGCTCACCATGAAAATCAATTTCTTTGTGGATGACATTTTGTAATTGAATCTTCATCCAATTAACATCTTATTCTTACCCCTAAATTGCCTTGACAGTTACAGAAATTACAAACTTTTGTAAATAAAAGATTTAAGTTACAATTTTTCCAGGACTGTCATCTATGGGTTTTCTGGCGTTAGTTTTCTCAACTGTTTAGAATGGCTGAAGTTGGCAATTCTTACTATCATTAAGGATTATAAAAATGTTGACAACTCTTGGCCTTATTTCTGAAAATGAACTTTTTGAGTGTTCACCTCTCAGCTTCTAAGTATTGCAAGGAGTAGTATCCAAAGGCGGTGAAGGCTGTGAAGGCTTACTAAAGACAATTAAGAAACTGGAAAATTAACTACCTTTTCATTCTCCTCCCTTTTCACTTCTAAAATCCATGTTCCAGTATAGTGTTTTACATAAACATTAGCTAAAAATTTCAGAAATTACTTTTGCATCATCATATTCCACTCTTATGCATTAAAATATTACAACATATTTGCTTCTAATTCAGTGAATTTAAACAACCTTAATTTGTATAAAGCAACTGGCAATTTGCATCTATCAGCCCATTATTATTCTTTGTTTCTTAAACAGCCTCTGTAGTGCTAAGCCATGTGTTTTTCAAGAGTTGAAAATGCTTATATCTGGCTAGCAATAAAAAAAAAAATATATATATATATATATAATCAACAAACAGACCAAAAAACCTCTCAGCACAAGACTGATTTGTACACAGTCAAAGTACTGGCTATCTCCAGATCAGAAGTTACCCAACTGCTGCTTTTAAAAATCTCTCTTGCACATGAAAGTGCATCTGAACAAAAGAAATGGACGCTGGCAGCTGAAGGATTAGAACTTGTGTCTGGGATCTTTTTCTGTGCCAAAATTTAAGAGATGCATTCTCCACTGCAAGCCAAGCAGTCTGTGATTCTTTACAGCCTCTTGAATATGTCTACAACGCCACAGCTGACTTGCTACAGCCGACTGCTCTTCTACCTCTTCTTTCTTCTAACAGCCCAAGATTTATTTTGAAGTCAAACCTCAAGCACTCTGTTTTGCAAAGACTTGCAGTCAGTCTGCTGAAAAAACGGAAGCACAAACTAAATAATTGCCTCCAGCAGTTTCGAGAAAAGATACGTTCTCATCACCTATTTCTTCATTAAAGCTACTGCTGCTTTCTCTGCTAACAGTACACAAGACTTCAGGTGTGCTGTAAACCTGCTCCAGTCTATCTGGGGTTACCTGAGACTGTCTGCAATTTGTACCTGCACAAACTGAATGTGGTCATCATCACTGCCATACACCTCAGCCTGTCCATCTAGCAGATTTCCATCAAGCAGCTTGTGATCAGCTGAGTAGTACAGCGTTTGAACCTGCAAAAACAACAACAGAATACCCATGTGGCTACTGTCTCCACTGCTATTAGCTACAGGCAGATTACAAAAGGCAGTCGCCAGCATACTTCTCGTCATCTCATCTCAATCTAGCAGAATGACAAAACTAAAAGGAAGCAGATGTCATGGTGGCAATCTTCAAACATGGGATGAGGTTCCTTACTTTCTCAGCTTGAGAGAAATCTTCATTTTCCAAGGACTTCTACTGTTTTTCCAGCACAGAAACATTAGACAAGCAAAAGGCACATTAATTTGCAGAATTATACAAATTTACAATCTCATGCAAGCATTTTCGTTATCCCCGCAAACAAGTTTTCTGCTTTGAAAAATACACATATTTATCTCAATTAAAAGATGTTAAGAGAAGCCAAGAGTGGACTCTAAAAGAAAGGTATGGGAATGAGGGAAGACAACACAAATTTAAGTTCTTGAGGAAACTGTTGCTACAAATAAACATCAGATGCAACTGTTTCAAATGAAACGCATCTGAATTTCAACATGATCGAAGCTTTTAAAATTAGTTTTTCCAAGAGGAAATATACACTTGATAATATACAACAGTATCAACATGTACTTTTGCCTATACAAGGGTTTCCGAAGATCATTTGTGCCTGTAGTAACAGACTTGGAAAATACCGATGTTTCAGGGGTTTTTGTAAGGTCCATTTCCTCTAGCCAATTAAAAATTTAGATTCCCCACTAAGTTTTCCATTAAACACTGCCCAGGCTATATCAAGTATAAGTATTCATGAGCAAAGCCATTTAATAAACACACAATTTTCAAAATAATGTATCCTGTAAAGGAGTAAGTAAACACCATTAAATCATCATCATCGTTCTCTGCCCACAGCGGATTTTCTTAGGAGAACTGGGGCAGGACTGCTGCTTCTGTACGTGTCAATACACTTGAGGTTTCTTCTTGGTTCTTCAGCCTTGGTATCCTAGTTTTGTTAATAAACCTATGGGGAGATAAATCAACGGGGAGGAACAACCATTAGAAGCTTTTACCTACTTTGCCTTTACAAGCAAAACCTGCAAAGGAAAACATCAAGAATCTACAGCAACTTTCAGTACCACCTCCCCAGTTCTAAAGCAAGATACACACCACTTCGAGGTTACTATACAGCACATAGTGAGCAAAAAAAGGAAAGCGGAAGACCAGACTGAACAGTTCATTCAGCTCACCTGAACACCCCCCCAGTTTCTCAGCTTAGGGGTACCTACAGTAAAATTTAAATTCTTTAGGGTCATAGTTAAAAAAGTGGAAGAAAAAAAAAAGAAAAAAAAAGGGATCATGGGATCATCCTTCATATTGATTTTTTTTTTTTTTTAATGTTTAGTCCCATTTTCTTAAAGACTAACCTCTTCCATTAGATCTTCCAGGCTGTCTCCATTCTCCCAGATGCTACGCTGTACCCAGTTGATTACCTTTGTGTACAGTTTGCCATTGCTAGGTAGGCCAACATTGTCTTCCAGCATTACTTCAAGCTTGAATTAGAAGAGAGAAGGATGATTTACTCTATAGGTATTACCCTTGTATTTGTAGCATACTGTACTTTAGGTAGTGAACATTACTCTTGCTTTACCAGAGAGCTAGAAAACACTACCTACAAGGAGCTTTCAGCCCACGCCACTGAAACTAGGAAGCACATTTAAGTACATCTGCAGTTACCTTTCATGCTTAGAAAGGATGATAGTATGTGTTCTCTAGCGTTAAGGTTCACAGATCCAGAATTTTCACATTGTTGGTAAAAGTCAGTGCACCAAGTTTTCCTACTCCCCAAAAGGAAGCTGTAAGAGTTGCTCCTTGGGGTTGCTTTTTGGAAATCATGTACCAGAAGAACATCTACAAACTTAAGCTAACCTTTAACCGCGGAAGTTTGAGAAATTCCTCCTGTTCTGAAATCTGTAAAAGATGTTCCTGAATGTAGCCATCAATCTTGTTCAACAAACGCGAGTCTCCCATACAACTTGCAAAGTTGCGGTAAGAGATGCAGCTCTGAACATCCATCTTGGAGAGCAAATAGTCACCACAAACCTTTTACAAAAAAAGGCCGCATCTTAGTTTACACATAGACAAGATTGTTATATGTTCAAATTATCCATCCCAACATTTAGCAACAGCTCTTTTTTAACTGCAGAATAGTGACTGATTGTTGTCATCCTCTCCCTGAGCTAGAGCTGTAAAAAAATGTTGCCTTCCATAGGAATATGCACTTTTAAAAGTTCTCACATATACATTGACCTCCCTGCCTCTGTATTGACAAAGCTGCTTATCTGCAGCCAAGTGAAGTTAAGAATCCCTATTTCCTTGTCAAAGGTATCCCCATTTGCAGCAAGAGAAAGTATTTCTAAAGTCAAGAGCCACCGAAGCTATCTTCATGAGTGTGTGAATTACTCTTTTTCCACATACCACTGCCACAGATTTACAGGTTTAATTATGCCCCCAATGCAACCAAGCACACCACTGCTTCCACGAACCTGAAGGTAAGTAACCAGCTAAGACTATACAGGTGTACAAATACACAACTTCAGAGAACCCTTTGGCACAAAGATAACACAAGTGGAAGTAATACATAGTGATGTCACTGAAAACAACGTAATTCTTATGAACATCTAAAGAAGCTTATCCACTGAGCACATTTTAAACAGAAACATAATTTTTTGTCTCCTTAACACCAAAAAGCATGATGCAGTCAGCTTGAGAAAGAAGAATAGATTTCTGGAAGACGTGAGAACTGTACCTGCTTAACTCTCTCCATCTTCAACTTCTTTGCTGCAGAGTATACATCTTTCACTAGTTCTTTATCAGCTTTTAACCTATTAAAAAAATTAATCTTTATTATTTTGATTTTTTAAATGGAAGTCTGCTCTGTCTAGTTTCTGTGCAAACTACTTACTGAGCAGTATAGGCATAATTCAACAGAACTTCAACAGCTTCTGGATTGAGATCATCAAATTTAACGTGGGAAATTCCATGACAATCACTATCGCTATTGAAGATTTCAAACAGGTAGGGACTGCAGCAAGCTAGCACGGCTCGGTGCGCCAACATCTCGTGTCCACAGACCTTTATTTGAAACACAAATAAGAAACCCACAAGCTGGTAAGAATTTTCTTCAACTATGTTTGTATTATAATAGTATATATATTATATATACTATTATATATAGTATATATAATAGGAATGTGAATGTCACAGTTCAAATCAATTTTTCAAATCAATACAGTCTACAATTTACATCACCTGAAAAAATATTAGCATTGCTTCTCTCAAAGTGTATCTGGGATTTTTAAAGTACGCATTTTTCAGGAAAATCAGATGCTAAAATCTCACAGTCAATGAGGCACGTAGCATCACACAATGTAACAAAAAACCCCAATGTATTCAATCACCATACTCCGGGAGAAAAAAAGTACCTGGAGACGGACATCACAGAACTGACCACTTTTCCGCAAAGCGTTTAGTTTGGCAACAGATGACTCGATGAAGTTTTCATCTTCAAACATCAAATATCCATTGGGAATCATTTTGGTGTTGGTATGGCTGAAAACACGACGTACAAAGTTTACAGATACAACATTTGCTTCAGCATCGAAGTACTATTAACACATTGTTTGCAAACAAACATTCATGGGAATTAAAAAAAAAAAAATCCTCTCAAAAAAAGCCTAGAGAAGCCCTACTGCTGATCACCACGTGCTGACCACCTTTGGATGGGCTGGATTAATGGCTTTCAGAGATTGAAACCACAACTTTCAGCGTATCCACATCACTTCAGTAGGTTCTAACTTCAAAACTACATGCTGAATCTGTGCTAGCTCCATAGGACCAAGCTGGAAATCACTGGATTACACAAGAAGCTTCATTCCCCTCTATAAAGATCAGATTCGGTAGATTTTAGGTTTTTATTTTCTGCTCAGTGCATGACACCTGTCATACTGCTCAGCTTCATTTTTCACACAGGCCCAAAACCCAGCTACACTGAAAAGTAAGAACTGAGAATTCAAAATAGCTAGTGAAGTAGAATAGCTGTAAGTTTCTCTTTAATTTTATGAGTAATGTCTTCAATATTTTAGAGTAGCTGGAAGTCATGAAAGAACATTAACACTGATGAAACAGAATTAAATACATTCTGAATGATGACCATGTATTTTAAGTCATCACAAAGCCAAAACAACTTCCCCTGAAAATCTTAGCCATATACAAACATAACACCTCAGGTAAATTGGACTAAGATTGGAAAAATAACTTTAGGAAACTAACTTTTGAATTTGGAACCTGGTTTATAGCTTGTTTATATTGATTCTTTTTTTTTTTTCTACTTAAACGTTTGTAGGAAAAGTCCACTTTCCCAATAGGAAGCTAATTAATAATACTAAATTTTGACCCTGAGATGAGTTAATTAATTTGAAATAATTAAAAACACCTAATAAATTGTAGGTTTGAGCTGTTAATATACGCAAAAGTATACTTTCATCAACATTTTTAAAGGAAAGTACATGTAGGATACTACTAATGTTACCAGCAACAATTTCCATCTGAAGTTTAAGAAAATTCTGAAGATTCAGACTAAACAAGAAAACCCCCAAAACAGAAAAAGAGGACAGCAAAAATCAGTAGTAAAAATGGCAACACCCCCCCCCCCATTCTAATGTTAATCCATTTATTTTAAATTCACTTACTACTGAAAGCATTTGACCCTAAACTGGCAACAATAATCCTACTTACAAAGATCATTATCCACTTCTATACACTTTCATTTGATGTGTTTTAGTTTAGAAAGGTTTTAAAGTCCAGAATTTCAGAGAAAGTATTAACTATAGTATACACAGCTAACAGTATCAACTTACCTAGCAAATGTATGACCGTAAATTTTTAACTGGGAGATCTTAATATAATGGAATCCCTGTGTTAAAACAGAGCAGTTGAATTTCGGTATCTTTTAACAGGGAAGATGTTTGTCGAAATGTGAAAGCAGATGCGTCTTTGCAGATGCAATATGGATTCCAAAACTATCAGGCTTGAAGATGATGTAATAAAGTCCTTAAAAGCTATAGACATGAATTTCTTCTGTGATAATCATGCATCATAACCTGCAATAAAGGAGAAGGTAGAAAGTAAAAAGGACAGTAGACAGTACTACCATGTATTTCAGACAAAACTTTAATAGTGTTTTAAGTAGAAGTTCCTGGTCCAAACAAACATGGTTTTCCTCACACACTCCCAAAAAAAAAAAAAAAAAGCCTGAAATATTCCCTATTGACACCAATACATTCTCTTGCCTAACGAGAGGTCAACCACATCAATTTTGTACCCACAGAGGCAGGAAAGTGGCTAAATTTGTGCTTAGAGAAAAGGTTATAACAGCTGAATTCCATTTTTAGGTAATTCATTACCACACTGGGAATTAGGTAATTCAGCACTTCCTATATCCAGATCATTATTGCTACTTACAGAAGTAGATAACTCTTAAGTAACAACAAAAATTACTACATTTTAAAAAAGAAACCAATCCACATGCCTCCTACCTTTTGCTTTTCCTGTACTCATCTACTTATATCCTTCTCCTACTGAATGCCTAAAATGGACTGGAGATGGACTAAGGACATGTCTGAAATGACTAAGCATATCTCCAGTCTCCAGTACTTCCAAAAAAAAAAAAAAAACCAAACCCCAACTTATAAAGTCAGAAATCACTATTTCAATGATAACTTTCTTTGATAAAAGAAGTCTTTTTGCTACCCTGCAAACAGAACCTGTTACGTTCTGGTCAAGTTCTGCATCTGGAATAGCTTTGTTGGGATTCTGCATGTGGGTGGGCTGTATATGCTGGTTTTTTGGGAGGGAGGAGAGAAGAGGAGGAGCAGCAGCAGTGGGGAGGGAACAGGCAACAAACACTCACTCTGGAACTTTCCATGACCCTGATGCCACCTCAGGAAAACATCAATCACTTCATCCACTTGAGTTTCCCACTGCAGTTCCAAACCTATATTTGTATCTAAAGAATGAATGCCACACTGGGAATCAGGTTTCCTAAGAATAGGTGCAGCTCTTTTCTCCTAGTTGAAAATTAAAAGTCACTCATGTTGTAGCAAGAGAGCCTCGGGACCCTACTGCCTGGCCAGCGATCACACAGGGGAGCATTTTGGCAGGAATTGCACCACTCTTGGTCTGTAAGTACATCAGCAGCTCAAGCAGGAGGCTGACTGTCAACAGCGGCAGGGGGCATTACCCCGCCATATACCAGCTCCATCAGAAAACTGCTTCCATCCTTAACAGCTTCTTGCAATGCTGAAGACAGATAACCTTGTACAAAGAACTAATATTAAGTTTGGCTACTAGAACAGACACAACACGTATAAAGAAGGAAACAATGCTCCAGAGCAACAGTGGTGTCTGTCTGCATTATAGTACCCCTGAAATGCAGGAAGGACTATAGGAACAGTACCCTGGGGACTACAACTTTCTAAAATCTATTCTAATGTCAGCATACTTTGCTAGGAAAAAAAAATAATCTCATAGATTAAATGTATATTCTTTTTTATAATGTATATTCTTTTTATATATATTCTTATGCATAGGCAAGTTATGAAACTGAAACCAAGCTCTGTTTACCAAACATTTAACTAAGCATTTGGAAGTCAATATTTCTCTTGTTGGTACAACTGGTATAACCATTCCAGTTTCTAAAGCAAAGATTCACTTCTCAAAACCAGAAACAGTCTCATGTCCACACTTTCCCCAAAGATTCACCTCAACTGAAACACTGAGTTACACGACAATTATTCCAACAACTTCAACTAAATTCCAGAATCATTCTTGCTCAGTTTACATTTCTGGGCATGTTTTGTAACATTCTGCTGTAACAGAAGAACTTTATTTCAAGTGCAGTGTTTTAACTTTGCCTGATGTACTTCCTTACAACCTTCAAGACCTAAAAAGGACATCCAAAATAATTCTGGATTGAAATGGAAGATTTGTCTTTTAAAGTCCTCCTTTGTGCATGAGGTTAAACCCACACATTTTGCATTCATGCACCTAATCATATTGTCCAATCTGAATATCTAGGAGTTTGAGCGTCTTAATTATTGTCACAAAGTTTCAATATTGCTGTGCATGACCCACAGCTAATATTACCACTCAAAATGGCTTTAAATAGCACAAGCATATTCATTACTTTCTGCATTCCTTCTAGTTTGGTATATACTGCCAAAACGAGAGCCAGACAATAAGTCAAAATTCAATGAAAACCTAAGAATGATGCATTTTTTCTGCATTAAAGGTTATAAACAGGTACGGCAAACAAAGTCCTTTCTTAAAATTATTTCAAAAGTCTAACTCATTTTGCCATTACCTTCCCCCCCCTTGCTGATAATCCCTTCTAGCTCACCACATCAAGAACGGTCAGCCGCTTTTTTAATAATTTTCCTGGATTTTACATTTTTAAGCCAAGTGTGATGTTAACAGATCACTGCCAGACAGGCAAAGTATGAAGTCTGATGCCTCTGAAATTATTACTTTTCAAGCTCAACCAAAAAGCACTTAAACATGTTAAAGGTAGAGAATTAGCATTCCAGAATGGGAACACCACATTCCATTTCAGAAAATTCTTAAGAGCAGGTCTATTTCCTGTACTTATTTTTAAAATGAAGCAAAAAATAAGCGTGTTATATAAACTTTGGATTTACACTGTAGTTTTAATATTTAAGATTGATACTCCTGTTGAGCCTGGAGACACCACCTTCAATCAAGAGTTGATCATAGGATCATAGAATCATAGAATAGTTTGGGTCGGAAGAGACCTTCAAAGGTCATCTACTCCAACCCCCCTGCCATGAGCATGGACATCTTCAACTAGATCAGGTTGCCCAGCACCACATCCAGCCTAGCCTTGAATGTCTCCAAGAATGGTGCATCGACCACCTCTCTGGACAACCTGTGCCAGTATTTTACCACCCTCATTGTAAAGAATGCAAGGTGTAAAATAATGCTAGGTGTTAACAATGCAGAGGACTGAGACAGGCCAGAAGCCATGAAGCATTCATGTGGTGCGTTTCACTGATACAGCTGTACTCAACTAAAGAAATGCAGTACTCAAATGTCTGGCCAGTTGCTTGATTTAAACATACCTTTCCTAAACACTTACTGTTCTGCACAGACTGATATTTTTACTTGCTATATGTATGTACCTCTGGACCACGAAAGAGTCATGGCTCATAACGCACTACACATAACTGACTGCCAGAAGATCATTTTTCTCCCTTTAAGCTCATCTTTACATTTCACTGTATATACATTTAGAGGTGCATTTAAGAAGACTCACCTAAATAACAATGATACTAAGTCTTCTCATTGTTCACTATGCTATCCTCTTATACATATCTTGCAAATGCAAATACTATTGAAATATGATTAGCTCTGTTACAAGAGCAAATAAATGTCATAATACACTTTAAACTGTTAATTTTTGTGTTTAAACATATTAATTATTAATTAATGTGTTTAAAATTTAGGATGTGTTCATTGCAATTTTTTTGGAACACTTGTTCACTGCAGAAAACATTCCAACATTTAAGAAACCTGCCACAAGATGATTACTGGTGAATTTTTCCGAGACCTAAAACCTGCCCTAGGACTCTCCACTGCAGAGCCACTTTCAGGGGACATGAGTTGTGGTTTCAGGTGAGGTGCCAAGACAACAGGTCCCAGAGCCACATACTAAGGCAAAAGTCACCTTGGCCATGACCTAACACCACAGGTAGTATTTGGTTTTCATCCCATCTGACAACTCTCATCTTTAGTATAGTCCATTGGTACTTTCCATGTGCAGTATTTCATTACAAAAGTAAACAAAAGCCTTGCTTTGTACCAATTCTGCCCAAACTTTTTTGTCAGATAAAGGTTGGTAGCTCTTCAACTCACAAGTAATAGATCAACTTGGGGAGATACTTTTACCACAGTTGGTGCTTTTTGTTACTGTGGACTTTCTGGCTTTTTGTGGCCTGATTCAGAAGAAATGTAGGTCACGATTACAACTACTCATAATCCATTACTTCTATCAGAAGATAAAAGCAGACATCCTCAAAATTTTTCTTTTATATATTAGCATTTATTTAGGGTAAAAACACATGATCTTTTCATGTCTGAGTTTGCATTCCAGATAAATGAAATGGACCATGGACCAAGACATATATCAACATACTTTACACCACTGAACAGGCTCAACTTCTTTACACCAGTGATTTAACAACTCACAGAATTTATGTAGCTTTTGTTTTGCATATTCACTTTTCAGTTGTTTTCCACTAAAGATTTAGCCTCATTAATAACTATGACTTGTAAACAAAACTGTTCTATTTCACTGCAAAGCTTAGTTGTTCTCCCACCCCAACCATGAGGGGAGAGGGAAAGAATATTTGCTATCACTGGTTAAGAATTGAAGGGAAAGGAAAAAGAACTTATGCACATTTTCCAAAATCTTCCAGATGCAGTCCAAGAAGATGTAATTCTTGGACTGTCCTCTATAGAAAGCAAGTCTAGAAAGCTCTATCAAACACACATTTGTGTATGTAGACTT
This sequence comes from Strigops habroptila, assembly GCF_004027225.2. NCBI lineage: Eukaryota > Metazoa > Chordata > Aves > Psittaciformes > Psittacidae > Strigops > Strigops habroptila. The sequence goes on along the minus strand of NC_044284.2, from coordinate 38,705,735 downwards.
AAAAAAATTGAGAAGCAGGTTTCATGCTTGAATGTTACCGCTGTTACAACTACAACTCTGAGGTGTAGCACACCAGCTGCCCATTTAGTACAGCTTCCAATACTATCCCCCTCCACCTGCCCCGCTTTCGATACACTGTTTCACCGAGTCTTACCACCGCTCATTACACCACCTTTCCATACTGGTTCTGTTTCCTCTTCTCCTTTTCCACATAGTACTTGTTTTTTGTTGTTGTTATCATAGTCTTTATTTCCACCTCTTTTTCTACCTTCTGCTTCATATGCACTCTCTTAAAATCCGAGGTCTTTCTCTCTCCCCACCCCCTTTTTTTGGCGGGGCTTTTGTTTTCTTTTGCTTTTTGGGTTTTTTTTTGTTTTTCTACTAACACGTATTCCCGCAGTTCTTCAAACCTCTGTCACAAAACCAGCAAACTGGTGGATTTTTGTTTGTGTGTCATTGTTGTCTCCCACTGCCCATTCTGGGCAGGTTTTGCCTTTCTTACCATCTCCTGCTACTTAAGAACTTAAGCTGAAGAAAACAAAGTTAGACAAAATTATTTATAGATCTGAAATACCATTTCCTAACTGGAAAGTATTTCCTGACTGTTGCATCCTCTGCTCCAAGAGTTAGGCTTGTGGCTACAAAATCTGCTTTCTAAAATTAAACCAATCTCACCATCAAAGCACCACATCCTGCCTGGTTTCTTATTTTGTAGATCCTTGACAGAAGAGAATAAATGTGGTGTCTACACACCCATCACTGTAAATAAATAAATAAATCAATCAATCCTCCCCTTCAGAAACCACCACAAATAAGGAAAGTGACATGATACTGAATTTCCACTAATCTATCACCACTCAGTCTTGCTATCCTTCTCCTTTATAAGTAACTCAGATGCCCCACCTCTCACTTCATCAACATTTTTCCACCCTGAATAAAATTGTAACCGATTCGGTTTTTATGTCTATGGGAATCCCAGCTGAAGGAGCGGCAAAGTTGCCAATGAAAAGATATTTTCTACCTTGAAACCCCTCTGAAAAATTCTAAAAACATGGCTGAACTTTGCGTATGCAGGCAAAAATTACTGTACCTCTTCCTGCCCCCTCCTTCTGCACCCCCAAAACCCTCTTCTGGTCATTCATGCTCATCACCTTTCTCCAGAAGCACTAATGTGGACTGACACCCACTGGTTTTGCTGTGTTATCGTCTATTTCCTAGAACTGGTATAGATGACAGGGAGGGCCATGATACTGGCAAACAGCTGTCAGCACATGCTCTTCAGCCCAAACCAACTATTTTCTTCAAAGTCCAGGATTTCTGCTATTTTCTCCCATCACGCTCTCCTACCCTTACTATACAGGATTTAAGGAAGGTGTCACTACGCGACTTGCAGCGTGGCGCTTGTAAAGGCACGCAGGCAACGCCTGACCTTGGAACAATACCCACCCGTATGGGGAACATCTGAATTTCTGTCCTGGGAGCTACATGGCATTCCCACCAGCTGCTGGTGCCCATGCCGGGCCCCGGCAGCAACGCCGACTTCCCCCGCCTCCCCGCAGCACCCCCCGTGGGACGAAGGCCGGAAGCTGTGAGGGAATCCATCTCACGCCATTCAAGCCATTCACACAACTTCGCCTTGATGAGCATGGCAACTTCGAGATTTGGCCAGCCCTTGAGAAACGGGCCCAAATAAGCAACAAAAAGCTGCGGAACCAGCACGACTCGCGTTCCTCCAGCCGAGGGCGCGGGGAGGGCACGGTGCGGCGAGCCAGGCCCACCGCCGTGGGGCTGCGGCCGCCACCGTGGGGCCCGCCCCACCCGCCGGCAGCCTCGGGCCGCCGCCACCCCTGCGCCAGCGCCGAGCGGGGAACAAAGAGCAGTGGGGCCGGGGCGGCGCAGCGCCCGGCTGCCCCCGGCCCCACAGTGTCCGCTGTCCCCCCATGCTGCCGCCCGTCCCCTCATAGCCGCTGCGGGCCGCGTCTGGGCCGACCGCCCGGGACGTCCCGCCGTCTCCGCCCCGCCGTACCTGGTGCCTCTCAGCGCAGACGATGCTGTACATATTGGGAGCCTCCAGGCTAAGGGGGAAGCCGACGCGAAGACGCAGCCCCAGCCCGCCGGGAAGCGGTAGCGGAGGGCGCAGGGACAGCGGCGGGTGCGAACCGCGGCGCTGCCGGGGCGGGGGCCGGCGGGAGCGGACCGCGGCGGAGGTGGCAAGCACAGGCACGACGCCGACGGACCCGCCGCGACAGCTGCAGAAGCCACACCGCCTGCGCTGACGCGGCACTGCGCCCCGTAACCCTCCGCCTCCGGCGGGGCGGGCGGCAGGCTCAGGCGGACGGCATCGCTCCGCCGAGAAACAAGTCCGGCCGCGCCCCTCCCTCCGCTGCCGAAGTGGGTCGGGGGACGGCGGCGGGGCGAGAGGGGGCGCTGCGCGCGCTGCCCGCCCGCCTGAGGGAGCGGCCGTTGGCGGCGCCGTTAGTGGCGGCCGCGGGGCGGGAGAACGGGCCGGGCCTGGAAGGGCTCGGGGCGGCCGACGCGAGGAATGCGCTGGCTCGGGAGGCGCTGGGGCTGACCCGCCCGTGCCGCGCGGGGCCACGTTGCTGCGAGTAACCGCCACCGCGCTCGTTACCCCTGCTTCTCGGCTACAAGCCCCTCCATTTCAATAAAATTATTTTTCAAAACTGGTGTTGCCTTTTCTCCTCAGCGGTGGTTTCCTCATTGCTCGGAACTGTGGTTCAAGGCGTCATATATGCCTAATCAAAAATTACCATATTTAATGCACAGCCTGTCCTGTGTGCACGGGCAGCTAGACTGTGCTCCATCCTGCCTCTGGCTACAGCACTCCTGAAGCCTTCTGGAGAAGGCATTTCTGGATGAAAAATTCCACCTCCCCCTTCTTCGCAATAAATCCTATCTTGCCAGGCAAAGTAGTTTTAAAACATCACTGCTGATAAATACGGGGTGTTTCAAGTCTACGTGTTATATGCTTGCATGCTAGATAGTGTAGTGGGTTTCTGATTCATGGCTGGGGCCCTGAGTGCTGCTGCGATATCGTAATAAATAAAACAAGCTAGAGCTGGATGAAGTCCGGGGTTTCTTGCTTGCTTCCTGATTTAAAATGCCAAGGTCACCTGGAAGGTAGTGGTAAGTTTCCCTGTGTGCTTTGTCCTGATTCAGAGGCTGCCTTGGTCAGGAACAGAGAGACCTGTAGGAGATTATGTTAAATATGGCTTCATCATCTCAGCTGTCTAATGGTAAATATTATCCTATGTGTCATACACCATTTCTCTAACATTCTTCAAGAATCTCAGTGAAGAAGTATATTTCAAAACACTGAAGTTGGATGATACTGAGGTTTCAAGCAGAAAGTGCTTCAAAATGCTTAAAATAACGGTCTTGTCTCACCAGAAGCGAGCAGAGGCATTAAGCTTTAGGTATATTCCTCACCTGTCTCTGGAGACATGTATGTTAGCACAGTGCCCATGCTGCAGCTGGGCCCTGGCTTCAGCTTCTCTTTTTGCCAGCAGTAAATAGGACTGCCTCAACGTCCCACCTCTCTTTGATACATTTCCACTCCCTTCTCCTTTCAGTTTTTAAATCACCAGCCACACCTCAGTGCCTTCCCACTCTCTGCTTTCTTTTTGAACTAAGCTTCTTACTAGGGCCGTGCTAATGAAAAGCATTAAATGGAAGGCATTGTGGTAAAGCTGAGAGGGAGGTGAAGGCAAGAGACAGGAACTATGACCAAATAAAACAGTGCTGGGGATGTTCCTTAATTAAGTAAATCTCAGGATTACACAAGCTGCTGTTCCAGTATTCTTAGGAAAGGAGATGTCTGCATGAATCACCATCAATTTTCATTATCAGCCACTCCAAGGAATATCAGAGAGCAAGCGTAGCATCTTCCTGACAGCACATAGTTAACAGATGGGTGTTTCCAGTTCTTTCACATAGATCCCTGTGACAGGGAACACATTTTGGATTTTGTGAACCATGGCAAGGCTGGGAGCTCAGGCAGAGTCTCATTAGAGCCGGTTGCATTCTCATCACCCAAACTCACTTCCCACTTTAAAAAGAAGGGGTTTTTTTTCTCTGCTTCTTGCTTTGCAATCAACATGAAATTAGTTTACGTCATTCAAACACCATTGTTCCAGCTGAGATGTGACTGTATTTCCTGTGATGATGGAAAAGACTTCCGTAACATGCAAATACCTGAATTTCAATTTGCTAGATATTTCACAATACTTCCCAATGAAACTTAATTGTAAATCTTAATTTATTTCTGAAGAACACTTTATTGAAAGGAAACAGTGGGATTGGGTTGATACTACACAATTAAATTACTGGGAGCTGAACCAGAAAAACTAGTTAGAACATGTGCAGCCACCAGAGCAATGATGCTCATTAGGGTTTTAGATCTCCTGGTTTGACAACTGTTCTTCCTTGTAAAAGTGTTTGTAAAATGTCAAGAATGCTTCTTTCTTTAACAAAACCACTTCTCTAGCAACACTGTATTTAAAAAAAAGAAAAAAGAAAAAACAAAAAAGAGTTATGCTTGTGAAGGCTCAGGATGTTCTGCAGACCTTTTTTCTCCCACTACAGAAGATACAGTCTCCCTAATTAGTGAATGGAAAGCCCTCTCCTGGAAAGCCCTCTTGCTTGTCTTCCAAATAGCGTGTTACTCCTATGTCAGGCATTTTGTAGGTGACCCTGACTCTGATGTGGCTTTTCTGCTGGTCCCTGTCTCGTTATAATGGACTTCCCATGTCTCATCTAAAGCTCTAAGGTCTAAAGAAAAGGCTGAATTTGTTAACTCTGCATATTGCAAGGGCTTAAGGTCATAACATCAAACACTGCCTCCACCAAAGCTTAGGCATGAAGACTACCTGAGAGGGGAAAATATTATATTTGGTGAGAGCAAAATATGTGGCTTGGATTGCTGCACTAAAAATGGAGAAAATGTAGAAGAAATATGTTAGCGCTAGAAGTGAGAACAAGACCTTTTTTCACCTAAGCCACTCCACAATTTCTTTAAATCTAGCATCATATAACATTTCTCTTTGGACACAGATTAGTATAGCTCAGTTAAGTACACACTCAGTGAATGAGCGAGGGACATTACCAGTCAAGGATTTAGTCCATGGTTTTCTTCTAAAAAGAAAATTATTTTTTCTGAATGAATAAAATGTTTTGTGAAACCAAATACAATTTAGAGAAATATCATTTATTATTTATGATATATATAGGTATTGCATATATAGATATATAACTATATATTGCAGTTGAAAGTTGCTTGTGTTCTCTATAATTATCACATATACAGATCTGCTCATTCCATAATCTTTCCTCACTGCATTTTGGAAGGGTTTTCAATAATTCATTAAGATTACAGAAATCTTTCTGTAGAATATCTTTTCTTGGTGCCTCGGTTCTCAGAGCCCTTAGAGTGATATTTTAATGGTGTTTGGGGGTTAGAGGCTGTGTTGAAATTAATGATCTTTGTTGGACTCTTTCCTGTAAATTCTGGCACATCGCTTGCCATCTGGCTGTCTGGTAAGAGCTGCTCTGAGGAGGGAAGTTCATCTCCTTCCCTTCCCCTATTCTTGGGCAAAGCAATGATAATCTGGATGAATTCTTTGCTTGGGAGCAAAGATTGTAGGAAATTCAGATGTAGTATGAAAGAGTATTAAAAGACGCAATTTAATAGCTGTGGTCTTGAATTTCAAAGGCAGGTTCTCTCTCAAGTCTCTGTTCATCTTGAACATCTTAAACAATGTAAACAACTTTCCTTCTTCATTTCAGGAGACACCACTCTTCCACTGCAGTGACTTTTCTTGATTTCAAATAGTTTTGTGTTGGACAGAAAGCCAGAGGCTGTCTTCCACACCAAGGTTTTAAATTATGTCTTGTTTCATTTCCATTAAGCAAACAGAAGTCTTTTTAATTAATTCAATTGGATTAAGTCCATAGGAAACGTACAGAGGATTCTGACAGAGCCGCTAGTTAACATCTTGAAAAAAGCCCCTTTTCCTGACTACCTGTCCTTGAAGGATCAATCCTGCGATCTCAAAGATACAGCTTTTAGGATAAAGCCTCATGGGAGCTCCCAGCTGCAAATGCAACTTGCATAGAGAAAATAGCTACAATTTTTGAAAAATTATAGCTTTTATAATGCTTTCAAGACAATTCTCATCGGGCAGCTGCCAGCAGATCTATTTTGTGCATGGACATACTATGTTTATTTATGTTACAAGTTTTTTTTACTTGGGCTGGGACTGTTGTAACAGCATTTAGCCCAGATGTAACACCAATTTGAAAGTATGGATGTGTGTCTGTAAACTGCATAATCGTGTTCACAAAGCAGTATCTGTCCTGTCATCATTCTCTGAGCAAACAAATCAAAAGGTAAGACACTATAAGGAGACTTCCTTAAAGTCTGATCCTTTGGACTATGTGTGCTCAAGGGCTTCTGATCAGGAATCAATCTTTAAAAAAGTCTCAAGTTCATGGCTTTCCTGTAGAGCTTGAAATTTTGTTATTGGTTCTTTAGGACTGGAGCCTAGTTAAGATTAAATAAATGCTCCCATGCTTTCCAGCTGTATTAATTTATGGTTGCTGGCTGGTGATATTTGCAAATATATTCTGCTTGTTCCTTGTAAAAACATTGACTTGTTCCATACACCTGTATGTCTTTCTTGCTTCCGTAAGGACAATAGTTTCTTTGGCTGAAACATCCTGTTCAGAGTGTTACGATAAAAGGCTGTAAAACAATTTGCTCTTAAATTGTTTGCCTTTGTGACTCTTAAGCTTTCTGCCAGATTCTGACTGCACATGCAAGTAAGAGCTTTGTACTATTTGTCCTTGATGTTGCATTCACAAAATATGTTTCTTGACTGTTCCACAGTCCAGTAGCTCTCAATTTGCTTTTCCTTCCTTTTTTTTTCCATCCCCCTGAAACTACATCATTGCTTTCACGCTGGTCCTAATGAAAAATTAGAATGTAAAAAAAAAAAAAAATTTAGACATTTTCAGTTATAATAATATTTTTTCAAATATTAAGAATGATATTGCTGGGAAATCTCTGGAAAACAAACAAACAAACACCGAATTGCTTCTAATAAAAAAAAAAAATCTTTGTTAGTGTGGGGTCATGCAGGTGAAAGAAAGGGAGATATGTAAATCCCTTGTGCCAAAGAGTCAGTGACTCCTGTTATGCCACTGCAACTGGGAAAGGCTGCTTCTTGATAGTGGTTTGTCACTTACGGTTCTGCAGACTTTTGTATCCCTAATTTGGTCATTAAGTGATGACTGTAGTTAGAAACACTAGAATACAACACTGGTTGCAGGCGCAGCGCCATCCTAACAGATTGGGAGATCACGTCTGCTCTCCAGGACAGACGGCTTTCATTCCTGGGGCTGTGAGGAATACTATCTGTCATCTCCATCTCAAAGACAGGTCGGCTTTTAAAATAACATGAGGTCTGTGAGTGCGGAAATGACCAGGTAGTGACTTATCTGCTTTTCTGGGAAAATGAAAGAGAAACGCTCCGTTCTAGCATGAGCTCAGAAAATGGTCCAGGCAATGGCCAAGGTTTTACACTAGTAGTTCCAAAGCTCCTGTTTCAGTGCTTTTCTTTTTTCAAGCAAAGCTCTTTTTTCAACGTTTGCAGAAGAACCCAGTGCCCTTCAATTTTTTTTTATATTTTTTTTTTAGTTAATGCTAACATCTAAAACTAATGAGAAAATTGATTTAAGAGTTGGACTATGCATTCGTGATCTCTGCACAAGCAGAAGAGTAGCATTATTTCTAAAGGCACTTTAACTCTGCTCCTATGTTTTAGGCACAATAATGTAATGACTAACTTAATTTAAAAAAAGACGAAGAAAAATGTAGAAAAGCCTTTATATCCTGTGAAAGGAAAGCTATTCCCATTGTATATCCCTGCTAGCAGGAAGGCAGAAGGTTAATGAGAAAGCCTCTTCTAGGGTTGTTTTTCAGATGTGCACAGGAACAAGACAAAGATGAGCTATATTGGCTCTTAATCAAGAGCAACAAATTAATCTTAAAAACTAATCATTTATTTAAAAAACCCACAGAAATTGATAACTGTCCTCACCCTCTATTATGCTGCAGCTTTACCGTGTCTGAAAAAATAACCCTCTTATACACAGATCCTCTTTGATTTCGTCAGTGTCAGTAAGTTCATTCAACATGGGGCTTTTTTGTTTAACATCTGGGACATGTCTCTTTTATTGGTAGGATTTCTTTCCAAAAACATTGAAAAGTCCTACAACAGCTTTCCATAGACTGTAGGTTTAGATGTATGTAAATTAATTCAGCAGCATAGAAATGTGTAGGAGGAGATAACTATTTTATATTTGTGCTTTGCTTTTTTGTACTTGTTTGTTTTCACAGATGAGTGGACTGCATGAAGACAACTGTCTGATTTGTCTGAGATCACAAAAGTGCGAAAACTGGCGACACTGACAGAAACTAAGTTTCCCAACTCTTGAATCTAGAGAGGATACATTAAAATGAAAATCAGGGCAATCTGCACTCATCAGAATTTTTGTTGGTTTTCTGCAAGTGTGTATGGTGTGTGTCCAATGCATGGCACACTGCACACTGTTCTAGGGATGAAATACCTGGGAGGGTATAACGAGAGGGAGCTGTAGCAGAAAGCAAATGATAGGAATGATATTTAAGAGCAGGTTGGAGAACTGCCCATGATTTTAACAGCTGGTTGTGCTGAGCCATGCTGAGCTGCTTCCAGTGCAGCCCCAACTGTAGCATTGGCAATTCTAGTGTATCAACCCAAACGCTCCCTCCTGAGATCTGCATGGGGGCTGGATCTTTGCTGCCTAGAGCTCCTCCGTTCTGCAGGGACGGTAACTATCTTTGTCTTGAGTGGCTCTCTTGGCTCCTTGCAGCCTTGAGGTGGCTAGGGCTCGCTGGAAAGGATATAATGGATAGGGGCTGCGTAAGGAATGCTACAGTAGCCTGGGGCTAGAAGGTCTATATAACACTCCTTACTGCAGTGGGATTCACTTTAATGGTTGGGCCAAAATTATGACTGAGGCAGCTGAGGCCCCTCTGCTTGCATGGTTCCTTTGAAAACTGAGCAGGTCATTATTTCCAGCTTTTTTTTTTTTTCTTTTTTCATATTTGACTGGTAGCTTCTGATTGCAACGCTAATACAAGCAAATCTCTGACAATTTAAATAGGAGATGTTCATATTTAATATCTGTAGTGTGACCTGTTTATACTTAGGGAAATCGTCACCATTAAAATAAAAGGACACAAGTAACTGCAAGTTTTTCCTTAATGAGAATATTCAATTTAAATACAAGTAAACAGGAACAAAGTGGTCTTATTTTAGAGCTAGTCAGCCCACATATTGATTTAATCAGGAGCCAGTTCATGCACAGAAGCAACCTTAGGTTGCAAACACCTTGTAATGCGGTCACAGAAAATCTGCATAGTCAAAATAACCATGCACTTTGAAGACATGCACACAAGTGTAAATAGGACGAGCACTGAAAGGTTTGTGGAAGATAGAGCGGCATGGGGGAAATTGTAAAAGAGCATGTTTAAAGCAAGAAATACTTTTCCTGCAGCACCAGTGTCCCTTCAACAATCTTGAGAGGAGACAAAAAGACTGCAGAGATTTCAAATTCCAGCATGATTGGTGCTGATGGGAATGAACTACATGCAACAAGAGTATGTAACGTACACTCAGTGTCAAATATATCTGCTCTCCCGAGGACTGCAAATTCCATTATAAGGTCATACATCTCACTTTTTGGCTCCATCCTTTTAGTACAGAGAATGATAACTGTTACAGCCTGCCTTGTGTTACACTGGAGTATTAATAGTGTTGTTATCTGGCCAAACACTGTAGTAAAATAAACAGCTTATTTCTTTAAGCATATATATGTATATGTGCATTTCGTAGTGCCTTTCTTATGTGCCTTTCTTATATATTAACATGCTAGGACACTCAGGAGAGGAAGTTATTTCAATAAACTCAATTTTTATTAAGATGAAATACTGTATTTTGGCCCTCACGTGAAGATCTCAGTTACTTTGTTATCATACATAAGATGAAGATTTTGTAACATGCTGATATATAAATGTTTATGGTGCCAAGATAATTACTGATGTGTGATAGCCATGTGTATTTTGTTCCAGCTTCAAAGCTCTTCAGTCATCCCTACAAGTCAACATCAAGTTCCTACTCCTATTATAGTTAAAAGCATGTTTATCTTTGAACTCTGTGGGAACAAGAACTGGCCCCTTGGGTAGCTGTATGAAATAATATGTTTTAGTAACATTTACTTCAGTTATCTGATCAGCCCTGTGAGTTGATTTGAACCAAATTACTCAGGTAATTGTAGCATGGTTTACTTACAGTTTTTCATTTTTAATTATCATGCAAGTATCTAACATTAAAAATTATATATGTTTAGGAAAAAAAGAAAAATATATTAGTGATTTTCTACAAGCAATGTTTAAATAATACACACAGACCAAAAAAAAACCCACACAGCCACTCCAAAATATATAGTGTATATTCAACTTCTGTGAATTCTAGTTGTTACTGGAGCAAAGAAAGCAAATGTTCATTTTATATCTGTCCAAAGAAACATCTTCACTTTGCATTGCTGAGGCCTGAAGTTCTGAAAAGAAATTGAAAATGTTGTCTTGCTTTTCCCCAAAAGAAGTTGACTGATAATCTGTCTTCATCTCTTAGTTTTTGCCTTTTGTTCATCTCTCTTGTTTTCTTGTGTTCATTTATGGTCTGACTTTTGTATGTCCTTTCTTCAGTAATATTCATTGTCTGCTTTTATGTCACTCGGCAAAACCCAAGGTGATCAATTACAGACTGTTCATTAGAGAGAACAATTACCAGTGGCTTTACTCTTGTGGTAATTTTATGGGATGCCTTATCTTTTCCTTTCACTTATAAAGGAATGATATCTGAAATGTATTTGTGGGAAAGAGGAAGTGGCATAACCATTTATAAAGTTGCAGCCACAATGTTGAGAAGGAAAACAAGTTTAAAATCTCCAAGTGAAGCCAGATTCCTTTTGGTTTTGTAGTCATTCCCTTTTCACGAGTGAATCAGGATTGAGCCCTGTTGCTATTTGGAATTCTACTATAGTTACTTTTCTTGAAGTTTTCCCCTCTGTAATATCTGATCCCATCACCAAATTTGATAATGATTTATAGACCTCATTTTACAGCTTAAGAAACTGAGGCTCAAAAAGGCTAAGAAGTCATTGGTTCAAGTTACAAAGGAAGAATGTAGCAAAATTGTGGGTTAAATTTGGACCACCCAAGTCCTATATCAACACTTTCGGCCTAAGGCTATTGTTCTATTGTGATGCAAAGAATAATATGACTCATCCATGTCTATTTCTTTTTTATATAGCCATTTAGAAGAGGACCACTTTATGAATATTTATAACTCAGCATGGTTTTAAGCAGAAAATATCCAGACAGATGTATTATCATTTGTAGAAGATTAAAAACTTGAGAATTTTTAAGTCAACAGTGAAAGCCGATGGCCAAATAACTGGCCAGCTGTAGGTATTCCTGTAGTATCTTCTTATAATTCATAGGTACCTCTTTGAAAAATTCAATGTCAGAACTGGGAAACTGTATATTTGGTGAAAGAATGGGTCATGGCACGGCCATAATGAACAGTCTGGTGAAGGAAATAAAAGAAGGGAGCACTTTTAAGCTTTCCAGGATTTCTAAATTTCAGAATTAAAAAACCAAACCAAACCAAAACAGGAGAGTGAAGGAGCTGTTGTTTGACACTGTGGCATCTTCCCTTTCAGCTGTAACCCTCTCACAATTTTCCTTTGCCCTTCTCCACCTACAGACTCAATTCACCTTCACCCACAAACTCTCATGATGAATTCAACTTTGCTGGTTCTGACTCCTCCTTAACTTAGGACTTGCTTAGCTCACTGTTATGCAGTCATTTTTTCCAGCCTCCATGCATATGCCCAGGCACATCTCTAGCTCCACTGCCTGAAAACCCTTCATTTATTACCAAACCTCTCAACATCACTCCCTTCTGAATATTCTGCATGCTCCCAAGCTCCTTGCTGCCTCCCTCCCTTACTTAGAGTTTAGGTTAGAGAAGCAGCCGCTAAAGTTGGATGTTATTCCTCCACAAACTCACTGACAGGTGCAGAAACACTTGCTCTCCTATCTCAGACCACCTGTGCTGTGCATGCAACTGCTGCCATATCTAGAGGAACTGGACATAGTGTGCAAGAAAACTATTCCTAGACACGGACAACAGGTGTCCTGAATCTGTGTGTTTGAAGAAAGTCAGCTCTGCAGAATAATCCTGCATCCTTCACCTTCTGCCTCCTCTTTATGCTGTAGTACTGGGAGTACTGGGTGAGAATCAGATACACTGCAGGTTTCAGGGTCTAGCATGGCATTGCTGCGTGATTTTGGATAGGTGGTGTGCTTCCCTCTCTGGGCATTATAATTTCAGTGGTGGATGCATGATTCAAATGGGTGAAATACAGAGAATGAGCTAAAGAGGAAGAGATACAAGCTGCAGCTGTCCTACCTTTCCCTTCAGGAGAACAGGAAAGGATGACAATATCAGCTGTCACAAGAAGGGATTACTTTCTTGCTGCTATGCAGGATTCTACTGCACTACAACAGAGATAATCTACAATAGTTTCTTGCACAGCTTGTTGGATCACTTGGAATATCTTTTATTTTTACAGGAGCAAATCCAAAAACTGCAGTAACTGTGGGAGGTTTGATAGGACAAGCTCTTCAGCACATACTTCTGTTAGGCACAGAGTTGTGGGGTTCTGCAAATTAGGGTTAAAAAAAGGAGCTAAGGAGACATGTTCTACAATCATCTGTACTTCCATTCATAATGAAGAATGGAGAGAGTTTTTTTCATTATGATCTGGATAGCAAGAAAGAAATATGGCAAGCATGTTTCCCTTCATTATACATTACTACTGTTGCTGCAGTTCTGCAAATCCAGCTGAAGAAACAAGTGATTGGGAAGAGCAACCTTTATGGCCTCACCATTGTTTTTCATCCCTCCTCCCATCACACCAATGCAATTACTTGCTGGGACATGCTGTAATGCAGGAGAATAAAATTGCCTGAGATAAGAACAATTATTTTTCTTTTTTTTTTTTTCTTTTTCTGAGGACTTTCTTCTGTGTTTCAACCTGAATGTTTCAACAGATTGAGTTGGCTTGGGAATGGGCAATTAACTGGCTGGCAAGACTTACACCTACTTTTGCCACTACAGCCACTGTACAATGGGCTGCAGTGTCAGGATAGCAGTACTATGTACACTGTATCCCTCGATAAGACTGGCTTGTTATTTAAGAACACCAGGAGAAGGCACAAGCAGTGCCATATGAAGTCCCTACTTGTAGTTCTTTCATTATCAGTAAGGCAAAAAATCATACAAAGTAATGAAGGCACTGGGTACGTGATGAATTGTTATTCACTAAATTCTTCAGTAATAGGGAGCATATGTTCAAACAACTAAGAAGTAGGTTGAAAACTTTAATTGAAGAAAGTCTTTAAATGGTATGTAATAAAATTCTAGGTTTTGTATCCACAAGAGGTGATAGAGGCCAATTTAAAATGGACTTAGACAAATTCATGGATGCCAGGTACATAAATAACTACTACAGGTAATAGGCAGAGTTGTATCTTCTAACATCCTGAACACAGCTGTAGGTGTTGGGTAGTAGGAGAAACCACAGAAAGTGGTCAGGCTCATGGGCTTTCCCAAAACAGCATTTTCTGTTGGAGGAAGAAAACTGGGCAAGATGAACCATTGGCCTAAGGACATTTCTTATACCTGCTATATAAATAGGTCTGGGGTTGCTAAATATATATCTCAGATACGTGGATTTGCTTTAGTTTTGAGCAGTACAGTACCGAATATAGTATGTGAACAGAACACTGTAACAATAAACACAAGATAAAACACTGTTTAGGGGTATTGGGAAAAAAACTACGGCCAGGCACAAAATGAACTATTTCAAATATGTACTGAAGAAGAGGTTACTCCATGGTCCAACATTTTTGGTATCAAATAGAATTTGTGCCTAAGAGGGACAACCAGCATTCCTGCTCCAGTTTCCTTAGTACTTTGGAGGTGTAGAAATGAGCAGTTTTGAGAGTACTTAGAGACCTCTGGAGATTGAATTCCAGAGGAAGATAGTTGCTGTACAGATGTTTTTTATTTATGCCTTTATGCCTGCAGTTAGGCTGGGTGCAACTTGGAGTTTTGGCATTTTTTTATTGACCAACAGTGTCTTTATGTTGTTAAACCATCACGATATAGCAGTGATTAACTTTGAACCTGTTCTGATACACATTGTTCCCAAGCAACCCAATCTGCTGCAAGTGCATCACTCATCCTTTTCTGAGGACATGACAGAAAGTAAGATACTTGGAGAGACAAAGAACCCCCATTTAGATAGAAGATGAGGCAGCTTGCATTATTTTTAAATTTTTGGGTCAGATTCCTTTCTGACTCAGTACATTTGCTGCATATTGATTTTCCTGAAGTTACATAAGGCATAAACCCAGCCCTTTGTCACCAAAAGCAGTACAGCTGTTTCCAGGACCGTGAGTCATGTGTATGACTTCTCTTTTTAACTTCCCACTGGCTTTTTAAAAATACACTTTAAATCAATTTTACTTTTCACCACCAAAGAGAAACAGCATAAAGTTTTCCCAAGAACCAGAGGTTTGGGCAAAACATGAAGTTTTCATATGCTAGGAAGGTTGTGTTGCAAAGTTGTTTTAAATTCTAATATTGACTCAATGATACAGGATACTGACGAAGTAATATATATGGAAAACTAACTCCGTCTCAGCCAGACCCAATACAGATGCCCAAAACTTCTCCAGTGGTATAAAGAAGCTGCAGTCCTCTCGGCCATTCACTTAGTATCTTATTGTAAAAATAACAGGGAAAGACGGTGCAGCAGAAGCTTGTTTTAGAAGTTATCTGTTCCTTGTCAGACATTGTAGTTACACTTGAAAATGCTCACCTCCCTGTCATTTAATACTAGTGACTATGTGATTTGCCACAAAGATGCAGGTGGTGGTGGAGGAAAGAGAGAGCACAATGATCTGAAAACAGTTATCTAAGTGTGTGTCCATGTGTAGTCCTGCTGTGATCCCAAGATGAAGTGATCTGGCATATGCATTTATTAAAAAATAAATAAATAGGAAATAAATATGGTGCACAGGACATCTTCAGCTACTATGGAAACTGAAAAAAGACCTCCAGAGGAGATAAAAATAAATTAATTTGGTCTTGTGAAGCCAAAATTTAAAGTGGATTTAAATTTTTCATATTTTTCTCTCCACAAATAATAATTAAAAATATGTGTTATTTCTTCCATAAAAAGTAACGTGGAATGGAGAGGACAATGAGTTACTTTTGATATATTTATTTGCAGTTATTTTTAATCATGTCAGGAAGATGTACTCATGCACTGAAATTTCATTAAAACCTAAGGCTGATTGGATGAGCTTCAAACAGAGAGCCACAGCCAGCAGACTACAGTGCTGGTGCTCTTCAGTTTGCTTCCTGACATGCCACATGCTCTCTGGAAAATTGCTGAGTCCAATTTTCGGAGATCTTTGTATTGCTAGAAATGCAGCTGGCACCCAGACATCATGTTTTCCAAAGAAAATCTAATGAAAAGAAAATTAGATGCCTAACTCTCAACACAACTAGATGCTTAATGTTTTAAGGTACTTTTGAAAATCCCATTCAGCATCTAAATATGTTTGAAAAATCTGAGGTTGAGCAAAATCCCCTTGAAATCTATGGGAGTTGCTCTACTAACTTCAGGAGGTTTTGAATCAGGCTATTATACTTTACCAGTTACATTGTTATACTGTGCCAAGTTTCTATTTCTGAACAGAAAATCCTGTAGTTGCTGCATGGAAGGACACCCACCCTCAAGTACCAGCTCAGACTGGAGAGAGCAGCAGGGTACCTGATCAGGTAATTTCTTACTCTAAATTAGTTTATATGATATAGAAATAGCAGTCCTTGAATGCAAGTGGTTACAAGTGGCTGGTCCTCTTGGTTTGTGATCTGGAAACAATGGTATGGAGAGGCTGAAGGGAACAGATCTTTCCTGAGGGTGATGCCTGCACACCCTGGTCTGGAACAGATCATCTCCCAGTTACACAACTATTTTGCCATTTCCATTCATTTGCCCACTGCTGTGTCATCCCATGGATGTAGAGAATCCCTGGCACTGATCTGCTCACCTCTGAATATGTGCTACCCAAGACATGGTTCCTACTTCTTTCTCTGTGCTTTGTAATGTGGAAGTTTTACTACAGTCTGCAGAAAACATACAAATGCTCCTTTGGCATTTCACTTCCCTGTCTTAGCTGTAGAGCAAATCCCTATGGACTGAACTCTGTGTGCATCTCTGTATGCATCTCTATTTTTAAACTGCAATACATCTAGTCATGGCCCAATACCTGTCTCAAGAAGCATAAATTTTCCCAAAATGAGGGAGAATTCCTCCAAATGAGGAACAAGATAGGCAAGCCCCACTGTTTTCTTTATGTCCTGATCTAGAAACTTTGAGGCAGAGAGCCTGACCCCTGTGCCTTTTCCAACAAAAAAGGCTGTTGGTTAACACAGGAAAAATACAGAGGCCTGCTTATATTTTCAAAAGTATGTAAAGCTTTTCCTTTTCTTCAAGGCTTAAATACTTCCAAACACTGGGTATTAAGGATTAAATGTTAAAGAAAAACAACTACGGATGCTAAAATTGTGGCCTTACTTTGAAGATCAAATCAATAGGGAATGGAGTACTTTGCTATACAATTTACTGTATTTTTACAATTTAGAAATTGTACTTCTTTTCCCTCAAAAATTCCTCAGTGCTAATTTCCCTTAGCTTACAAACAATGAGCCCAACGTTGCAAGGTGCCCAGACATCTTAATTCCCATAGCAGAAGGAACTCAGTGGAGTTGGTCTTGCAGTGGTCAGTGAACTGACAGATAGGATCAGAGAGAACTGAATGCTTAAATTTTCTTGATGCTCTTTGGCTCTGTCCATTCCCTAGCAAGTTAATGTGTCTGATTACCTGTGTGATTTTGCTCATGCAAAATAAAGACAACCAGGCTGACTCCTTCAGCTACAGCAAAAAAGGAAAACAGGAATAAGTGCCTGGCAATTGAAAGGGAACAAAATTGGAATTTTTTGCATAGAAGCTTTTAAAAATTGCTGAAACCCAGGAATCTTTAGGAGCATGGTAATAAGTTTCCTGAAAAACAGAAGGGAAACATTAGAAATTCTTAACTGACGATGAAGCTTTTTAACTTACACTAAGAATAAAGTAATACACTCAAGATGTTTTTACTGTAGAATTTCCAACCTTACAAGCATCATGTTTTGGCCCTGGAGGCTGCTTTCATATAAATCAATGTTGACATACTCACTAATCTTTGGAGGGCTTTGAGCAAGGAAATAATACATAAGCTGGAGGCATGTCAGCAGAACACATTCTGTGTACATAATGCTATCATAAACAAAGTTAAACATTACAAAAATACATTTCTATTTTCCAGTTATCTTCCTATTTTGAAGTCTCAACACGAAATGTTGTAAAACTCTTCAGGAATGTAGCAATTGGTGTTGTTATTTTAAAGCAAATGAAGCTGGTATCATTACTAAACATTGGGTGGGCTTTGATTAGAGACAGATCAGTGCTATCAATTCTGTTTAGGAAGGAAACACTGCCAGATTTCATTATGGTGCTCCTGATACCACATCTCTTAGAGATAAACTAAACCTCTAAAAAGTACCTTTCAAAATTACTCTTAAATATTTCTGGTTAAAACAGAGTTAGAAATATATGTTTTCCGGGAAGCCTCTTTTCAGGGGGAAGTTACAGGTTGCATGAAAGGGAAGGAGAGCTTCTTGACTGCTAACAGTGATAAGAGCTTTCATTTTTATAAGGTTTTCCACCACAAGATTAATGCTGTCCTTGAGTATGAAATGGCTGACAAAAGACTTCTGGATGACTGGAGGAGATTGTCATGGAAATGCACGCTGAAAGATGTTGTGGTTAACAGGGAGCCTTCTCTTTCAAGCAAAATAAGTCCATCTCTAAGACAACTGACCCTTCTGCATGTGCAGAGTGAAACTGAGAGCAAGTACACCCAGAATGAAAAAGGGAAATTGTGTCAATTAACATTGTTTGCATTTTCATCAATGTTTATCAAGGGAAATTACTCCAGGGTGAAAGAGAACATCAAGCACAGGGCACTCAGCAAATCACCAAAGTTTAATAGTTATGAAAATTTAATTGGGCTTGTAGATTATAACTGGTGTCTTTCAAGACTGACCACCAAGGAATATCCAGAGAAGTCATGTGATGGGACATAAAGTTTACAACCCCAGTCCATGTGAGTTGATTGAGGCCAGATTACAAAATTTAATGTGTCAGCCTTCTTGTGTATTATACTCTAATTGCAATTAATAGCTCTGTGTTCATGAAGTCTCTTAGCAATTAGCTTGTTCTGCTTAAGCTTGGAATCAGGAATGTAATTCAGATGTAACTGTTGAGCTGGAAAAGGTCTGTAAGTCCAAAAGCAATATGAGAATAAACAAACACACCTCCTTTGCTGAAAACAACATGCTTGTAAAGTCTTGTGAAAGTCTTTCCTGAGAATGAATATAAAAATAATAATAATTAAAAAAATCTGTTAAGCTCTAAGAACGTCACAGCAGCAGGACCTTCCCCTTCAGGATGCTGACAGACTGAGGAAAGTCATCCTGAACAGCAAAACTCAGAAAGAGCTCGTCTGCCTCACATGTGAGGTGCATTATTCAGTGTGAAAGTGAACTTCATGGGGGCTACTTAATCCGGCATCAATATACTCTTTACAGTAGAGGTTTTGATGTTCAAATACTCAGCTATGTGCTGCTTATTTTACCTGAATGTCTGAGTGAGTTAGTGGGTCAATAGGCTAAAGCTCAAGCACCCCAGATTTAGACTGCAAAATGTGAACTTTGTGCTAGGTTAGGAGGAAGAGCAAGGTCTTCCTCACATTGCACCATTAATATTCTTCATTTACACTTTACAAAGATCTAATAAACCTGGCCCCATCCTTGCATGAAGGAGGCAGGTATTATCAATCTCGTCTTACGATTGCTGACATCTCAAAGAGACGTGAAGTAAGTTGAGCAGTTGAGGTGGGTCCGTGTTTTAATCAGTAGGTAATATCTTCAACACAAGTTTTAAATATTAACACTTTAAAATATGAAACATGTCTCCAGCTGAAAAATAGGTTGTTTAATGAGGGAATAAATACAATGATTCCCTTTGAAATGCAAAACTGGCTTTGGTTGTAGCAGAGCAAATATTCAAAGTACTTCTTATTAATAAAACTCAGATGTTTGCAGCCCAAAACTGGATGCACAGTTGATAGGCTCAATGCAACTCAGAAAAAATATAATGTATAATGATAATACATGCAGATTCCTCCAGAAAGGTGCTATAACCCCCTACTCCAAATCTGTTTACCTCTGTAAAAATGTCTTCTTTACTTCTTTGCAGTCCATCCATAACAGAAGACAAGCTGGTTTTTGCTGGTGAGTTAATTTTGTTTGAAATTGACATCTTTCCTCCAGATAGTGAGGAATTATTTCTGTAACATTTCGAATTTGAAATTTGTATTTTAATGTGGCAATAGTATTAAACATATAATAAGGCATTAAAATTGGGACTGAAAATGTCAGTTATCATGAGCAGTGTTTTGTGGAAAGGCATTATTCACTTGTTTGCTTCATTCCCATATTTACAGTTTTAAATGTCACCACTGTGGGGTTCAACTTCCTCTCTCATAACTTAAGTAATTTTACTTTTTCCAGGATTTGCTCTTATTTCACAGAGATAACAAATACTGCACTTTTATAAACAACTTTTAACTCTTTCCCTTCAAAAATCATTTTTGTTGAGCAAAATATATGGAGAATTTGCAAATAGAATATGGTTTCAAATGTTTCATGTCAGCTCTTACCTTGTCCCTCTTTATCCTTTAACAGTTCATTTGGGTTTTGGGTCTTCAGTAACTGGCAGCATGCCATTGCTAAAGATAGATAGCAGATGCTTGGAGCTGCACAACTGGCAATATCAGGCTGGCTACCCTTCTCCCTTTGGAGGATGAAAAGACACAGCACAGCTGGGAAGCACCAATGAGGTCCCTGGCTCCATCACACGCAATATGCATGGGCATAAAATTCATTACCTGCCTTGTGCAAGTGGGAGAATTCAAAGCAATTTGCCCTTCCTCTGATTTTGCTGAGATTGGGCTGCTGAGGATTGGGCAGCAGCAAATCTTTCCTGGTCACTGCTGCTCTCCACAACCTTCCGGCAACATAGAGCTGTAAAACCTGTTTAGAGAGCTTGAGTCAAAATTTTGGTACTCGCTTTCTCATCTGCAGGAAAATGGTAAATGCACTATTTCAGTGGATGGTAGGCAGCCCTGAGAGCCATTACACTCCCCATTACGAAACATCTCACAACATTAATAAGGCTCAGTTTAGTGCTGTGGATTCAGTGGGAGGCTACATCTGACTCCAGTGGACTATAGGACAGACCCTAAATACAAAACATTACATTACCTTAACTTTTCTTTTTAAAATAGACTGCTAATACCAAGAATTATATAAATAAATTCACTGTTCAACATAGTGGATATGTTTATTCACTATCCACAGTTCACCACAGCTGCCGTGTGGTAAGCATGTATATTTGTATTAGAGAAGTAGAATATAATTAAGACTACTTAATACTGGGAAACTCAACATTACTTGGGTTGTTTTGTTATTCACTAATGTATTAATCAAATCCATCTCAGCTATGTTTCCTTATTCACTGTCTTTATTAATAGTGCCTCATTTGCCTTTCTTCTAAAATTAATATTTATATTCCTGTAGGCTCAGCAACTTTATTTTCTCTAATGGTGGCTATTAGTCTTTAAGCATGATCTTCCAAAAATCCAGATTCTGGATAAGTTTTCTGCACTGTCTTTTGTGAATATAAAAGTATTTGAAGCTTTAATAGATTCTCCTTCAGCATTTCATCAGTGATGATTATTCACATTCTAAGGACCAGCTTTGTTACAGGGTTGATCTGGATACACACTGGTTATCCTATTAATTAATGCTGCGAAGAGTTTTAGATGAGGAGGAAACAAATGAGTGCCACTTCATTTCACACCCACTGAGTGGTAACAGCTTCAGTACGGTCCATGCTATGTGGAAGCCATCAGAAAGGGTTCCATAGCTAAACACAGGTAGCACAAAATGCCCAGTCACAGTCTCAACGGCAGAGAATAATGCAACTTTTCCAGGTGCTATACTTCCCTCTGGAAGATCCAAGGGAGCAAAAGCATGACAGAAACTTCAAGAAGACTATTTTCTCCAATACACTGTATGCAGAGCACGGGAAGACCTCTGGACCCCTACTGAGGTGGCCAAGGTTGTTTTTTTTTCCGGAAACTCTTTATCCCTACATGAAGTACTATATGAAATCTGTAGCATATGAGTTAGAAAAAAAAAAAAAGCCATTTTATAGCACTGATGCAGTTTGCCATAGATATTGAAACATATACTCTCCAAGCAGAATCTGTAATAGCTCACAAAGTCCCTAAGCACATAGTATAGCAGGTTTATGACTGCTAAGAAAGCAAGGGTGGGAAACCGAGATCATAAATGCAGGTATAAAATGAAAAAGATGAAAATGCTGAGCTGAATATATATTATGCTCATAAATGCAGTAGAGTCTCTATCATGCAAAACATCTTTATTTTGTGTCTTGATTTTAACCTGGGGCTGTAACAGCTACTATGGTTTTGCATCATTTGTCAGAATGATACAATTAATCTGAAAGCATTTATATCAGTTTATCTCTGCTGACCTTATTGGTATTATGTCTTTATTTTTCTCCTTCTAACAGGAGATTCCTGAATTTTCATTCTCACCTTAAACACTGAAAGAAATACTGTATTCTCCATTCTGTTTATAAAAGCAGAGTCCTACCCTTTTAGGGATTAATTTTCATTAAGGCAGCACAATATTTTTAATTTATTTCTATGGGAACTGGATCAGACTTTCATAGCATGAACTAAATTAGGTATCACCTCATAGTATATACACTGTAAATTTGCAGGAGACTTCATGCATTCAGGCAGTTTGAAAGGTGAAGCTAACATAAACCATATTTAGTAGATGGAGTAAGAGCCTCTTACTCGAAATCCATTAAAATGATTTCATGTGAAAACAGCCTGGCTCCAAATTATATCCAGGACATTTGGAAAAGTCAGTGATACATAGTCAGATCTCATACGACACCATGGAAGAGGAGGTAAAAAAGGGAAGATAGATAAAAAAAAAAACGTTGTAAGTATTTTCAAGACTCTAATTGTTCAAGATGTAAGAAGCATTAGCTGTTAACACAATCAGTGAGAAACATTAACTGTAGCTAGCAAATGTTATTTTCTGGTTGTGCTTGTCTGAAAGAATTCTGCCTCTGCGTCTCAGGAAATATTGGATAGCTTATGAATCTTCTAGGTAACAGTAATTAATTGGAGACACTTAAAACCAAGAAATCCCTGGCGTGAGATAAAGTTGATTCAATTTTTTAAAAAAGAACTTGGTAGGCTTCACATCCCTCTTGGGTGGCGACAATTATTCATGAATTCACGACATTATATTTATGAAACTAAGAGCTTATATGAATATGTGAAAATGCCACTAGCCCCCTGAGACCAAACTCATAAGTATAAATTGAAAAATAAAATATTACAGTGTGTAAGGAGTGAGCGATGAAGCATTACTGAATATGCAGAAGTATTTTCTAATCGTTGACTACCATAAAAAGAATTACTTAAGTCATTATAGCTCCACTGAACCCATTGAAATACAGATATTTAAGGTTCTGATTATACCTTGGGGCATAATTTCTGGTATGTCTTCTTTTTTTTTACATGACCCATTTTGAAATACATATCCATTTTTATAATGACAGTGATGAAAATACAACTGCAAAAGAGATGAAGAGCTCTTAGATTTTTGAAGCAAACAGGATGTTATGTAGTATATATAATTTAGTTGTCTTGGTCAGAGAACTGAGATGTCTAACTATTAATGGCATTATATGTTGAAAATAACAGATCTGTGATAGGCTAAAGGCTCCAGATTTCAGGGAAAACAAAAACATGAGTGTAGCTTGGGTTACAAAAGTTTTAGTTAAGTAGAAGCTGTCTCATACTGATGAAGCAATATGAACTTGCTAGGTTTTTCTACCAGGAAAAAAAAAAAAAATCTGCCTTACTACTACAACTTTTTCATTCCTCAGATACAGAGTTTTGATGAGGTTGTGTTGCAAAACAGGCTCTGTATATGACAAACTCAGAGTAAATTTGAGTCTTCCATATTTTATACACAAGAATAAAAAGTGGTCTCCTACAAAGACGGTCAGGTGGCTTCACCTGAAGATGAAGAGCAGGGAAATAAAAGTACTTTATCTCAATATCTGCTTCCCACATAGGTCTCTGCACTTACTTATGGCAGTGCATATCTTTTTTTAGGCAAGCTATGTGGGGTATTTGAATTAAGAAAGCCTACGATTTGCTTTGTCTCTTTGTGTTTATAAGTTCATAAGCTTTTAAGTACAGTATTTTTCTTGTTTTTACAACATGCACACTAACTGGGCTGGGAGTCCTTGTGACTGTTATGACAGCAGAGTTTAGGAGAGGCATTTTTATTTGGAAAGACACGATAAATCCATTTCCTGTGAACTTCCTCTAGAGATTGCTTAAAAATAATGAAGCAGAGTAAAACCAATTCAGAAAGATGTTTAATAGAAAAACATTGCCCAGTGGGATGTGATGAAATAACCAGACAGAAGAGTTTGAAATGTAACTTAAACATTTAGCTTAAGATATTTACCTAGTGATAAAGTTTTCAGAAAGTTTTCACTCCAAGTATAATTAATCTGTAATGTAAATACTATCCATGTACTTGGAAAATAGCAGATCTAATCAAGAAGTGTGTATCCAATAGTAAGTACAGTGTTCTAGTCCCCCTGTATTTACTCTGCTTTATTTCAGCAGCAGCTGTGAAGTAAGTTTTTTTTGTCTGATGTAATACATCTTTTAATCTACAAAGGTAGATATTTTTTAGCTGGTTTGGAAATTCTTGTACCGTATCATGGAAGATTTCAGTTGTTTTGACTTGTAAAACAGCAAAGTCACAGATCAGCAATATTACTTACAACCTGAAATTGCCATGGGCAGACATATGCAAAGCACAATTATTTAATTTTACTCGGTAGTTGCAAATCTAATGCTTAGTGGTAAAGAATCATTGGTTCGAAGGATGAGATTTTATTACTTTAATCTATAAAAGTGTCAGTTCACACTCAAGTTGGTGTGAGGTAAAAAATGTACAATTTGTGCTGACCAGGTAGAAATGTGATTTCTGTTCTGTTCCAGAAGGACAAGTATTTCTGTTCCCAAGTATTTCAGTAAAAAGGACAAGGATTGAAGAGATTTGAAGACTGAACTCTTCCTTTCTCTCCATGGCTCCTCAATCAGCTTCTTACATCATGGTTGTGGCTGACAGACAGCTCTCAGTAAGTGTGGAGTAAGTACTGCTCAGTTCTACCCAGGCTGCCTCTCTTCTGGGGTTAAAGAAATGACTATGTGAATTGTACCTAACCTGATGCCTGTGAGAAAATAAAAGTGCAGTGGAGATTCTGTTTTGAAGAAGAAGGAGTCTATCAAAGGAAGTTATTTAAGAAAGCAAAGCATAAATCAAAACACCTACTTGAATGGTAAAGGAGAAATATACTCAATCATGCTATCATGGATAAACAAAGAAAGGAGGTGAAATAGTAGGAGTGTCTGTCTGAATAATGAGAGGTTTGGATATATGGAAAAACTAGACTATTCTGGAGCAATGAAAAGAGATTCCTGAGCAGCTTATTTTCTCTTGCTATCTCCAACATGCTGACAGAGCAAATAATACTGGGAAATGCAAACTGTGCCTGCCAGATCTATTCTTCATATTTATTCTGCTTGCTGTTTTTAGGGAATGGAACATCTTGACTTTCCTGGATGGCTTGGCTTCGGTTTCTGTGACAGTTTTCAAACTGCCCTGCCTAAAAAACAATATCACCTCAGTAAATGGAGGTAAGATACAGGAGGATTTAAAAGCAGAATATCAGAGCTGAACAGTGTTATAATTATCTGAATTAAAAGTGATTTCTAGGTAGTCAGTACATGAGTAATAAAGGAGAACGCAAATGTCACTGTACCAGATCTGACACGCAACATCCACCCCACCTCCTCCTAAATTTCAATCTGCTTCAGATGTCTAGCTAGCCAAGGTTTTTCTGTGCAGACTTTCATCTGGTGTAAGCATGTAGAGGTGGTGGTCAGCACAACTGCCTGTGAATGTGATATCATTGTGTGAGCTTCTGTATTCAGGGAAAATTAAGTAATTTTTAAAAAAACCCACAACCCCTAGAACACATGTGCAAATAAAAAAAGAAAACAGTACCATAAGTAAGCTATTGAGATGGAAAACAAGACAAAATACCCCTTCCTTCTAGCTTTATCAAAGGCTTCTTCTGCTTTTGTTCTGCTCTAGCTCTGGCAAATCTAGGCCAGGATTTACTAATGACCAGAAAATGGAAAACAGTTGCTGAATAGCGTTAAAGGAAGATTCTCATGTTTAAAACCTATGTTGTTACAATGTGCTTCAGGGAAAAAACAAAAACAAAAACAAAAACCCACAAACAAACAAAAAAACCCCCCAAAAAACAAAAAACCAAAAAAAAAAAAAACCAACCACAAACCAAACCAAACTTACTCAGAAGAACCTCAAGAAAACAACAAAACCCAAAAAGCATTGCTAGATAATTGGAGCTCAAGCTGGGTTC
Organism: Strigops habroptila; assembly: GCF_004027225.2. NCBI lineage: Eukaryota > Metazoa > Chordata > Aves > Psittaciformes > Psittacidae > Strigops > Strigops habroptila. The sequence goes on along the minus strand of NC_044284.2, from coordinate 38,679,712 downwards.
ATTATATACTAGCACTTACCTACCCAGCTGCATTTTACGTATTTACCCATCCCTCCAAGAGCAAGACACAGTAATTGTTACCACACCTTAGAAACTTTCCACAGAAAGGTGTGGTCTATTGTTGTCAGAATTACATCAGATCTCGAACTTGCATCCACAGTGAGGAAGCAGTTAGAACCTGCCAGTAACTACAGCAGAGAGAAAGAGGAAATTTTGAAGAAGAAATTAGAAGAAAACCTGCTGAAAACTTACCATAAATAACCCCCCTTTTTCTTTTTTTCATGGAATCATTTAGGTTGGAAAAGACCCTTAAGATAATTTTCAGGTTTCTAAAAACGGTTTGTTTGGAGAACTGGAAATAGATGAGGAGAAGGGTGCTGGCATAGCATCAGCTATTAACAGTATGCAGAGTATGTGTCTGAAAGGAAGATTTACTAATGCCTCAGGCAAAGTCATAAGGATAGGAAAGTGTTTGGGAGCCGGCATAGCTCATGTGACTGGCAGTGGTATGCAGTCTTCTGCAAGCTGGTTGCCAGGTTAAATTCTGGCCAGGCAGGGTTAGACATTACCACTGCTAAAAAAGCTGGCAATTGGTTTGGGCATGATATTATTAGATGGACATTTGAGAGGTTAAGGCATACATATAACTTTAATTTCACTTCTCTACTTTACAGATTCAGCCCAAATACACGAATTAGCATTGTTCAGTTCATGTCTGTTTTCTGACGTTTGTCAAATTGGAAAATGTTGGCGTGCACTGAAAAACAGTTGTTTTCCGAAAGTAACTTTTTAAAATATTTAAAACGAGGAGTTCTAGGAGAATGCTCAAATGTTCTGAAGGGAAAAAAAAAATCACTAGTCTGCAGAATTTATTGTAGTGCCAGTTTTATCAGTAGATTTGCAATAAATCCATGGGCTTATATACAGAAACAGAACTGTGTTAGCATTCTGTGAGAAAAAGGCTATTTTAGTCTGTTCATCCACTAAGGAGATAAAGCAGACTGTTATGTTAGCCTTGACAGCAATGCTGAGTTTTCCTGGATATGTGTGAGAAAAGGGTTTTATAACTGTTTGCCATATGGAGGTATAGCATGTGGTGCAGCCTAAAGCTATTTCCTTTGAAAGCAGAGCTCTAGATTCCTGTAATAAAGCCATGGATGTAAAAGCCTGTTGTTAACTTGACAAAAGAAGACATCTGGCATGATTAAGTTACAGCACATTTCACCAGAATAAACTTAATATTTCCTATTAGTACCTGCAGTGGGATATAGAATAACGATATATTTTAATTTACTTGTGCTTTTTTTTGGCAGAGGACCTCTAAAAAAGGCTTTAGGTAGCTCTGGTCGTGTGGGTAGCTAATTAGTTCAGAGCCACATAGGACTTACCAGCCCAAACTGACTCTGAGGTTGTGAGACTATTTCAAGCCTTAATGGGATGAGAAAGGACAGAGGTCTGGGAAAGTGTTTAAATCAAACAATATTTGTTGAGTCCACTGGATTTTTTTAAGCAGAAGAGTATGTTGGGCTGTGCTGGGCTGGAGCTCTGCCAGCTATTCCAGGCACAGGGACTTTTCAGACAGAGGGATTATGATATAGAGTGCAGAATTTCTGTTTCCTTTATGCTGGAGTACATTAATCAATATGTAAAGATCAGGTTGGCAGTTTTAGTGGAGAAGATATCTGTTGTTATTTTCTCCAGAACTTCCTCCCATGAGGGACACTTGAGAGGAACAGGCTTTAACTCTGATCAATGCAGAAATAGCTCCACTGCTGCTTTTTGCTGTATCTTTATCCCCCCGCAGTGAACTGCTCCATAAAGTTTTTTCTTCTGCTTTCTGTCAGAGGATGCTTGAGGTGGGAGGTTGCAGCATGAGGATATATCTTTTTCCATGTATGTGTGCTTTTTTCTTTTCTGTACAATCCTGCATGTGTGCTCCTTTTGTGTAGATCAACATGCACCCACTAGTATGGGTGAACTCTCTCTCTATTTTAACTAGTGAGCAGAAGGGAAAATATTCATAAAAGCAAACAATAAGCCAGACTGTTGGTGTTTGTTACAGGTTACAACAAAACCAAGAATCTTAGTTACTACATGTTCTAGCCAGACTGCTGTGTTTGGTTAAAATAATGTGTGTTTATACTTACTTTGAATAAAAGACCATAACTATAGAGGTATTTAACATGAGCAGGTATACATGTCAGGGCTTAAATTCAGTGAAGAATGTGAGTAAAATAATTGTTGGCTCTCTTTCTTGACCAGGAGTTACTATCTTATTAATTGTGGGAAACAGGTTCACACAAGATGTTGTCCTGAGTAATAGCAGAGGTAATCACTGACATCATGTAAAGTAATACTGCGATGTTAATGAGTAAATTTTTTTAATTAACAGTCTTCAAGGATGTGACTTTGGATCATGAATGTGACTTTGAAAGCATTTTCAAGTAAATGCACTGTACATAACCAAAGTAAATCTGCTCCACCTGTGGAGCAAAGCAGAGAAAAACAAGTGTTAGGAACTCAATCTAAGGAGATGGGGCATTACCATAAAAAAGTATTCCTCCTAAGGGAAATGCTATTTCCATTACTGCATTGGAGAAACCATAAATATTAGATCACCATACATCAATCAGGAGGTCAACACCATTTCATCAGACAAAGCTCTTACCATGCAGACTTGAGCTCTTTGGCCCAGGCTTGCTGCAGCACTGGACAAAATAAATGGTGGAGCTCCAATTCTAACAATTATTTGCAATGCGATTATTTACTACTGTTCAGTTTTTATTTATAGGCTTAGAGTACTTAACGAACACAGGGGGAATTCAGTGGCAGGAGGTATAGTGAATATCTACATAAGCATATTCACATGAATAAAATAGGTTGACAGCAATTGATAGTATGGATTATTGAACTAGAAGTAGTAGTCAAGTTATATCTGTTGAACAACTGTTAAGAACTAGAAATGTTTTTAATTATAGATTAGGTAGAACTGTCCCTACTGTTGACATCGACATTGACAGCATCTACTCTATTACTCACTGGAATAAAGGGGGAAAAGCACTTGTTTTAGGACAGGTTGGTATCAGCACCCATCAGTCAGCAGCAGGCACACTGTCTGCATATAGGCATTCGTGGTGGTAGAGTTTAGGGGCACAGCACAGACACCTAGAGGAGCAAAGCAGCCTTTTCCATAAATTGCTCTGCTGTGTATGTATGGAAGCTGTGCCTCCCAGGAACTGCCATGACAGCACTTGATCAGCACATCACTTGCATGGAAATGTAGAACAAAGGCATCATTAATAAAAACTCAGCAGACAGGACAGCATGAAACTCGTCTGCTTTTCTGTGAAACTCACCTTCCCACAAGGAATCTGCATCTGAGCAAACTGCCAGTGTTTTTAAACTTATCTGGAGTGTGTATTCTTTGCCTAGCTGCCTTGATGCTACGTACATTTTTCCCTTATCTGGAGGAGCTTGCTCTCCAAGGTGTGATGCCAAGGTAGAGCTCCTGTGGCACCATGGCCACCCGTTGCCCCTGCCCCAGGCAGCAAGCCCTACTGAGGGGAGGGGGCAATGCTGGGCACCCTCATGGCACTGGCAAGGGAGTGCCCCCCAAAGGAATTTTTCCTCCTCAGACTGGGAGGAGATTTGGGTTGGAAAAGCCACCTGAAAGGTGCCATTTTAAAACATAAAGTCTTTCCACCTTCCTTCAGACCTCAGTCTCTGGCTGCTTCCCACACAGTACTGAATGGCCTTTCATCAACAGTCACTCCCATCCTTTCTGGCCTAGAATACTTTTTTTCTCATCCATTTTAGCCCTCTTCAGAGTCTGGACAATGGCAGAGCGTCTTCCTCCCACAGCACTGCCTGCATCACGGCGCCATCCCTCTTCTTTGCTCAGGACTATTTCCCCAAAGCCCCTGTGGTGTCCATGTTGTCCTCAGCCCCAGCTTGTCCCCACCTCAGGGGACAGCCTGGCCAGAGCCACTTTGGCTGGCTGGAGGCCAGCTGTGGCAGAAACAGATGCCTGAGGGAAGAAGGTAGGTAATGGAGGGACAGCCATACGCCCAGGTGGCCAAGGCAAGACAAATGTGGACAAATCAGCAGTTCAGTGGGCAATGATGATAGAAATGCAAAAGCACAGTGGGCAGGGGGCTGGAGGTGGCTTTAACTGCTGTATGGGGACTGTGGTGCCCGGGAGCACACTGGAGCTGGGATTTCTGGCAGCGTCCCAAGCAAGAACTGCCTGTCATTAAATTTTGGGTAAATTAATCATTGTCACTGGGCTTTTTTATGAGAGCTCATAAAAAACCTCAAGTCAAACCACGTTTCTCGCTGCAGGTGTGAGAGAGAATGCAATGGCCATTGATGTCTCCAATACAGTGGTATGATAATCGGAAGGCAGAGCAAAACCCCGATTTTCCTTTTACTCTTTCAATTTATACTTTCAACTAGGAAAAACAGATCAGTAACATGAGAGGAAGGGTGGTGTTTGCAACTCAAGCATATGTACATCTAATGCAGACACCACAGACATACCCATAACAGAGCTGGAACCCTTGCAAACACTGCCTGAGCTTCTGCTCAATAACAAAAGCCCCTTGAACACAAAAACTGAGATGGGAGAGCCAATTCCTGACTTTAAGCAAACTTTCTATTATGTGAGGGAGGAAAACTGGATCTCAGACATAAAAATGTTCAGTCTTAACAGTTCCAGCCTGATCTAAAGCTGTCGTGGTTTGAGCTGAACTCAGGACAAAAGCCCACCAAAATTGGTCTCCTCCTACCCCCAGTTCAACAAGGATCTTTACATCTTTAAGTATTATTTGGAATAGAGTAGCAGGAGGGAAAAAAGAAAAAAGTCATGCTGAGCTAAAAGTACACGTGAAAATTCTGTGTAATGAGAAAATGGATAAAAGCTGTCCTAGCACACTAAACCTTCACCCCATTTGTAATTGCATTACCTTTTTATCTTCTAATATCCCTGTTCAAGAGCATGCTTAAAATCAACTGTGCTATGTAAATTTGAGAACCATAATTCACAGCAGTGGATTGAAAAGTTGTGGTTGGTTGTCTTCTTTGTGGAAGGAATGAAAGGGCAGAGCCCAGGCATTGCAGTGAGGAAGAAAAGTGGTCCAGTTGAAGTATGGCATAAAACAAAAAGGGAATATAGAATGTGTATAAACATGTGGAGGGATAGGAGAGGACTTGGAAATCACATACATATAGAAGTATAAATATACCCTGAACCCTAATACTGGAAACTCATCATAAAAGCTGCAGTCTTGCTGAAGTTTCCATTATACCAACATGTTTTCGTCTGCTTCATTTTTGGGTGGAAGTCCTGCATGACCTGTTGGTGCTTGAAGGCTAGTATTAGAAAATTTGAGCAAAAATTCCATTGACGGTTCTTGAAAGCATTACAGGAAAGTAGAATAAATATACACTTCACCTATTGTAAAAATATTTGGTTGTGCTCCTTAAAATGCTAATGCAAGAAGTGAAAAAACAACTTACAGAGAAGATAAAATTGGAAATATGAATGACTCTTTCAGGATCCCAGCCATAACCAGAGAAGGCTTATATTTTCTTTCGAAATTGCTCATTCAGTACCTGGAAATGTTTATTTAAAAACTTCATCCTGCAAACACGTAAAGCTATTACTTTCACACTGGTGAATGGTTATTAAATTCAGCGGATATGAGATCACAGTCTAAATTCTGCTAAATTACGTCATATTTAGTTTACTAAAGTGAACATGTCTAGGGTTGTCTGATTTTGTTGAGACAATTTACCTAGGGAAGATTATAAGACTATCAATCAAAGCATTTGCAAAAAATTTCAAATATAACTGCTTTCAAATCTGGGGATGGCAGACTGTCCATTTCTGCTGAAAAGCTATTGCCACGATTAAACAGGTCTAGTGCTGCATGGTTTTAAATCACTGCTTCAGAAAATGGCTTCTGATATAAACATAATTGTCAAAATAATTTCTCTGTTATGTGTAGCTTTCCTGCAAGGACAGCAGGAATGTTGCCCCTGAATTATCATCCTGGTTATATATAGATGCTTCCCAGATTGCAATCTGTAGAAGAAATGATGCAGTCTGCAGAAAGAGCTAAAACGTTTTCTGGAGGCAAGGTTTACCATAGAGTGGCTCCATCAGCAGCAAAGAGGCTGATTCTATTTTTTTTTTTTCCTGAATATTAGTTTCTCTTGATGAACAAGTGACAAACCTTACCATCTCTTACAGAATGCTAAATGCCCACCAGATGATACCTGCAGCTACTGGAAACACTCAGTTATCCTTCGTTCCCCAAGAGACAGTGGGAAGTGAAAAGTAAGAGCCTGTCAGTTGTTCAGTTGGATTCTAAGTCTCATGGTGAAAAGGTCAGTGTAAATTGGGCATGTGCTTTATAATTAGTTTCCAGAGATTAGTGATATGCTAATGACCCAAATTCCACGAGTTGTTCTTAATGCAGATAGAGGGCATGCAGGTGTATTGGATTCATAATCTCAGGAGTACAGTAGGAAATACGGACTCTAGAAGGAAGGAAAACAGAGTTAAAATTATTTAAAAGAGATAGTAGTTTTGAAAAATGAGAAGGGAATGTATTAGAAGATGAAAATTTTAAAACTTGGGTAGTTTGAAAGACAAAATAGCCTGAGTAATCTAAAAAGTGACAAACCAAATTTTACATATGTATTGGCTTACATATGATCAGTTGAATTAGTGAGTTTTCCTATGATAAAAAAAGCTCTTTCCCAGTCATTCGTATCTACCATATGAATGTACCTCGACAGGCAGTGCCTGGTGGGTACCCAGTAACCTTGTTGCTGAAATGGAGCACAGTGTTGTGTTGTTCTTGGTCAGCTCAAGACCACAAGTGTTCTCCTATCTCCCTTTCCAAAAGGCATGGCTGGGGCAGAGAGGAAAGAAATCCCAAAGGATTAGATCAGTGTCAGAGCATTAACACTTAGTTGATGACAACTGTAAGGATTAATTCAAGCTGGTTAAATCCTTCTTAGCTAGAATAGGAACTAGCAAACCATCTGGTGGAAATAGCAGTATGACAGGGCTAAAAGGAAATACTGTCTGAGTAGTCAAAGGAAAAATAAACCTTTCCACAGACTTTTGGGAACTGCTGTATTTCCAAAGTGTCTGGCCACAGAAAGCAACAGTTTTGATTACAGTAGTTTCAATAAACAGTGTGGCAAAATACTGTGTTTGCAGCTCATAAAAATATTAGATTTTAAGCTTTTAAATTTGCTTAAATGTAGTGCACTCTACTTGCATAAAAAGACTATGTAAAAATCACGCATTCTGTGAAAAAATATACCATACAATCTATTTCCCTGCTAACATCTGTTCTGTTGCCGATCTACATTATAGTGTCATTACTGAATGATCTTTATAAGTAAATCTCTCTTTTCCCTCACTGTTTTCAGCAGCCCTTTCCTACTTCCCTCCTTTGAGAGAGGTGCTGTTGGTCTCTCACACTTCGCTTACCCATGAAGTGGAATAAATGAAGTGTGTGTAACCACAAAGGCAAATTACAAGTGACCCAAATTTACAGATAAGGTTAGTATCACAACTCTTGAGGCTAGTAAAGATAGGCTGGCCTGCAAAGACAAGGTGATCTTCCTTGGAAACTGCTTTGAGGTTACCTCTCCAGGAATTAAGGGTGTTTGTCTCTGGAGAAGATCAGACAATGTTAATTGGATTTGTGATGAAGTCTCTCCTCTGCGATGTCACTCACCGATGTTTATACTTGAAATAAGGTCTTGCTTCTAATGGGTTTAAGCTTGGTTCACTTGTTTTAGTCTCCTTATATATTTATGGAATCTGATGAGACCTTGCAAGAATTTAACTTACAACCTCTGTTTTATGAGGTGCATGCTGCTACCATTGACTTGTACATAATGGCAATTGGCTCACTGTGAATGACTGTTTGTGAGTCCATGTGCAGGTTTACAGGAAGGAAGTTTCCAAAGGGCATTCAGTAAATATATTTTTCATTCACTTTGATCTGTTAGTTGTTCCCTTTTTAAATGAAGAAATTCTCATTTGTTTATCACAGTCTTCAAATGAAAAAGTGTTTAATGCGGCTTATGTTATTGTTCCATGGCAAGGTTTTACTAACTTCCTGATTATAGAGAGCTTGTTTGTCTATGGGAAGTTTTCATTCTTCTACTTCCCAAATATTGCTATGTGAAAGAATTTATGAATGCATCAGACTGGCATGTAATCTAATGTAACAAATGGTTTTGCAAATACAAGAAGTGAGCAAAAGTGTTGGATTAACTGATAGAAAAACACTGAAGCACTGGTTCACACTACCCTTCTGAATGTGGAAATTCTTGGTGTGAACTGGCAGAGTAAATCTGACCAGGAGAGTCCTAAGATCTGTAAGGTTTGTCTGGTACTTGAAATGAACATGTTCTGTGCAGAGCTAGAGGCAAAAAGGTCAACATGCTTTGAGCTTATATTGCTGCAGTGGGAACCTCATTTTCTTTAAAAATGCTGGCATGGGCAGTAGTCCTGTTATTGAGTCCAACCTTGCCCTCTGAATACTCTGGATTTGAAAAACTATTTTCAGAATATAATATTTCATCGCTGCTCAGAAGTTTCATGGGTTTTAAAAGATTGTTTTCTCTCAGTGGAGCCTAAAATAAAGATAAATTGGGAATTTTTGGATCCAGATTTGAAATAAAAGCATCAAAGGAGTCGAAATATCATCAAAGCTAAAAGTTTGTTTGCCAGTGTCAGGTCTTACTGCTGATACTGAGGGCTCTTTCAAACCCTGGCAATATCAAGCAGGAAGCATCTGTGTGTGCTTATCAGCTTTTTTACAACACAAAGTCACACATTTCTGCCCTATGCCTTATCAAAGGTAGGGAGTAAGATGTCTCTTAACATCTGTTTGTCAGAATATTGGACATACCCCGAAATCTGGAGTGACTTGGTTTGTGTCTTTTAGATAATTTTATGGGCAGTTTGTCTAATAACATTAAAACTGTGCGAAAGGTTGAAGCCATCCATCCCCTTTTGTTTTGATCTTGATGACAATCTGTCAGTCTGGTCAATTGTTCTCACAAAAACAGTTTTGCCCTTAGCATGAAGAATAAGTAAACAGGAATGAGTCATCACAACAAACTTAAGGAGTCCTGAAGGAAAAAATTGTCCTGGAAAACTGAGTCATGAGAATGCATCTTCACAAAACATCTTTCTAAATCATAAACTGTTCAGCAAGATTCCCAATACTATCAATATTGTTTACCGATTACTAATTATTAACTACTAGCTACCACTAAGCATGGTGCTCAAAGCATCTTAACTCAAGACAGAACAATAAATGCTATTCAATTTTTTGGATAAAAGTCTATATATTTTTTTTTTTTAATTTCACTCTTAGCCATCAGAAGAATGGACATGTGAATTTGGACGAAGTTATTGTGTGGCTCACTACTTTGACTCCTATATTGGCCAGAAGCGTATGGATGCCAAGAAAAAAGTAAAAATGGAGTGAGTGCATATCATACCTTTACCTCTCCCTCTTTTCGTCTGCCTGCTCCCGTCTGCTTTCCCACACCCCAGCCACTTCCAGGCAAGGTTGATGGGATTTGTCAATTTTGTAATCCCAACTGCAGCTCTTTAGTAAGCATTTGTCCACTTGCTCTATGATCTCATGTAAGCTTTTTGCTTATTAGAAATGGAAAGGGCAACAAATGGAGAGGGCAAAAAGGTACAGAACAACATATGTGTGAGATTTGATTGAGTAGAACTCCACCACCAAAACACAAAAGGAGACAATTTGTTACACAGCTTGTGGTAGGCCTATACAACTCTTCACCAAAGCATACTGTAGATGCACAGAATTTACATTACTTTGAAAGAGAGATGAATAAGTGCTTTGGAAAGAACCGACAACCTTGGTTTGCTCTGAACCTGATTTCTGCTAGCTTCACTTCCTCTTCCAGTGCAAGAACCAATGCATGAGATGAACAGTTGGTTTTTATTCACCTCTTCCAGGCTATTAATACATAAGCACCTGAAATATCCCTTTTAAATAAAAAATTTTCTGTGCTGTATAGTTTGCACTCCATTATTCCTCATATGGAAGTTGTTTCATACATTTGATCATCCTCATTGCTCTCTCAGGAATGTTTTCCACTTTCAATGTTTTATGTTTCACCAGAGCTTTGCAAAGTACTCTGTGTGGAAGAACCATGGATGTATATAATGGCATAGCATTATTTTCTGTTTCATGCTGTATTGCTTTCGTAATAACTCCTGAGACTTTGCTATCTTTTTTGACAACTGCCAACCATTGAATTGATTTTATGAAACTCTTCATCTAAACCCTAGTTACTGCTGTGCCTGTTTTCATGTATTCAAAATATTGATTTAATAATCCCAGAACTAATAAATAATATATTTCATTACTGCTATTTACAAGTTTATACTTGTATATGCATGCTGAATTTAATTAGCTTTAAGAATATGAGTGATTTCAATCTGTATCTTTAGGCATCTTAATGTCTTTTTTTACATTTGGCCTCAAATGAGCTAAATATCTTGCTGTGGCAGTTTGGGATCACTATAGTCATAGCTGTGTAACACAGAATATGTGAAACAGAGTAATGACATCTGCAATTACACATTCTTTTTAATGGATAATTAATGAGATACCTTCAAGTAATTGAAAATATGTTTATACTCTTAGGATTAATCAAGAAAATCTGAAACTGAAAAGCAATTCAGCATTTCTCTATTTTTGTCATTTCATTACTACAGGATTGATCATAACTTTTCCTTCGGTCTAATGCACCCAAGATCTGGGTCTCTTTTTCATGTAGCAAAAACTTGCTTAGTGGTCTCAGGGGAAAAGCTTTTATCTTTGGCAAGGCCTTAAGTCAAAAGAGATGTTCAGTTTTCAGTGTTTAAAGTATGCATTTTAAGAATGAAGTGGACCAAAGCAAACAGTCCAGATGCAAGTGGCGCGAGTTGTCAGGGATTTGGAAAATAAAGTGTATGAGGCAGTCTGAAAGCATGAGGATTGTTTTACATAAAGGAAAGGAGACTGTAGAAGAACATAAGCTTTCAAAGGCTAAACAGCTGCCGTAAAGGCAAAGGTTCTACTCTGTTTTCCATGTCCATGATATCTGTGATACATAATATCAAGAAAAAAATGAGTTTGCAGCAGATTTTCTGGGAAACTGCCATGTCTCCGCTACAAAGGTCTTGAAACAAAGGTCTGTTATTCCCGTTACGAGGCCAGTGAGCACCTGAAGTGCGAGGAATATAGTTACAATCTCAGCAGCGCCTAGGAGTGAAGAATTCTTGCCTCTCCCAGAAATAAGACCAATAAGACCCTGTTCACCCTTTCACTCAACAGGAATGTGTGCAGTCCCTCAGTCCTTGCCGCTTAGGGGAGTCCTTTGCTACTATTGAACTGTTGTGTCTTGCTTATGTGAAAGGCAAGGAATAAGCTGATTGTGAGGAGTTTCTTGCAGTTTGAAGACCTGGGTGCCCGTTCATAGTGCCTGAAGGAATACGATGGCTCCAAGGCTGCTGCTGCTCCAGGTGGAGCAGGTGGAGCAAGTCACTGGAAAAGAGCTTTGATATGCTCTTCTTTGTGAGGAAGGGACAGTTTTAAAATGTACCTGATATTATGGCATGCTTCTGTAGACTTTCAATATCAGTGCTAAAAGAAGTTGATCTGATTTTGAGTATAAGAGTGTACCTTCTTATATTCTTCCCAACCCTACTTATAGCTTGCAAAAGTAGTCAAATAATAGTTTTATACAGACATTTTAGAGAAAAAAAACCCCAGTTACATATCTGGACTTGCTGTCTGATAAGAACATCACTATTTTTGACAGGGTTTTGGTTTGATTTTTTTTTCACTTTAGTCTTTGCATTCTAATTCCTTTATTTCAAATGGATCTAATTCCCTGAACTTTTACTCTTTATGCAATTTGCAGATTGCTCTACAAATCTTGTAGTACTTGGTTCTTTACCAGCTTGATGTTGTTAAACTGAATAGCAAAGTCTCTTGGGAAGTTGGAAAAAAGTTAGGCCAGCCAGCTCAGATTAATTTCACTGCCTCGAGCACAGCGTTCTTATGGATGTAAGTAATATGATTCTTAGAATATCTATGAAATCTGCACAGTTTGTCAGCCTTCATTAAAATACTCTCATAAACAAGTTCTCAAGAATGTAAAAAGAATGAAACAATTGCAACTTTTGTGATGATCAGATGGAATGTGATGTGCTTTCAAATGACCTCTTTAATGAACCCATCTAACTCTACAGCAGATAGACATGCCAGAAAATGTATGGCGGTCAGTATCACTTTCTGTTAGGCTGTAATAATGCAAAGACTTCTGCACACGCTAATTTGATGTCGTGCTGTGATGAATGTAAAAATATATGCACAAATTTTAACCTGCTCTGACATGCATACTAAAAAAAAAAAGGAAAATCCTGTAGAAGTCCATGTAAGTTCCACAAAGTTCTTCCTTGATCCAGCTCTCATATTAATTGTTCAGATGAGATGCTTCTGAAATTTGTGCAGGTGGTGTAGCCAGGGAGACTTTTCTAGAAGTGTAAGTGGATGCACAATGACAACATACTGCCTGCTTACAAACAAGTACTTGTAAGGAACCTGATTTTTTTTTTTTTTTTTTTTTTGTTGCTTACTTTTAGGGCTATGGGTTTTGCATTTTTAGCATGTTCACTTTCACATCGTTGCTCAAGACCAGAGGGGTAACAACTTTTTGGAGTTTTAGAGTTGGGTTCTAATTACTTCCAGCATTTATAGCCACAGGCACCCCGTAGAATTCTTTGGGACTAAAGAACACAAGAATATTAAAAGAAAAATATGCAACAGCTTCTCTTTTGATTTTATCTGTTGGCCAGTGTACCTGCCTGAGTTATATGTTGAATGCTGGCAGAGGAATGCCACAGAACATAGGATTTGAGACCCTTTCTTGAGCAGCCTTTTTTCATTCCAGAAAGAAGAATTAAAGAAAATACAAAAAACTCTGGAGTTTGACAGGCAAAAATTTTGGTGCAGCTGAGGAAATGGTAGAATGAATTATTAAAAGTGGAAAATGCCACAGCTTGATGGGAGGTTATAATATGTCCTTGCTGCTCTTATGACTCACAGCAAGGACAAGCAAGGACTATTGGTCACTTTGTAAGACATTAAAGCAGCAGTAGATAGCCATGTGTGCTACACATGTAAGGAAGCCTTAAAAAATTTTGGGAAGTCCCTAAGAAGGGGTCAGTTCACAATTATTTAAAGCGTGTGTGCAAGAACATACTGGGCCAGTGAGATGGTGACATAAAACAAACCTAGTCTGAAGGGAAGTCTTGCAGTGGCAGAACCTGTGAGCAGGAATGGCAGCTGATGCAGGACTTGCAGGTGGAGGAATGGTCCTTTACTTGGGTGTTTCAGCAGGGACGGAAGTTGGCAGAATTTGTCTCAAGTCCCAAAAGGTGCAGCAACACAGTAAGATGAGCCATGCTGGTGGGCCAGGCATGATCCTACAACATGAATGCTGATGGCCTTTTTACTGTACAGATGCCTGCTGTAAGAAAAAAAGGAGGTATAGCAAGCAAATAATCTCATGCTTCTCATTGTGTTGGCTGCTTGGGCTTGCATGCAAAGAGCTTCCTTCTGTTAGCATGGATGAGAAAATTGGCTGATTTAGGTCTGTTGAAAAGTTGTCTAGCAAGTTCATTAGCACTGTGGGCAGGAAGGCTTCCTAATTTCACCATTCTGTTTCTGAATCTTTTCAGTTTCTTTAATTGCCCTTATTTGAATGAGCTGTGTCCTCCAGTATTAAATGATCACAAATATCAAATACTGGATTCCCTTTTCCCTTCCCATTGTTGCTTTTTGAGATTTTACCTTTCTTTCTGTACAAGAACCAGCACCAGACATTCAGGGGAAACAATTGTATGGTTTTGTGTCCTCATAATAGGATATAAAATAGGAACAAACCCACAAATTTGGTGAGTTTCCATCCTCCTGCTGGCCTAAGCTTGATGAAATTGTCCACTGAAGGCATAGTTAAAATGGATGGGACTGAACTGTGACTTGTCTATAGTGCTTCTGTGAGGATAAACTTTAGTTCTTACTGCTGCATTTGTTTTCCACATTTGTAATATACGATGAGTAATGGTCCTTACCATTTACAGGATTATTGCAATAATAATTCCTAGAAGAAGAGCCGAAACATTGCCTACCTGTTACATACAAATGATACTCTGCTGGGTGGTCATAACATTGATTTAAATTCCTGATTCTGATCTTGTGCTTTGTGTGTCATTTACACTTATCCAGCAGTCAGTATCATTAAAGAGCTATTACCAGAGTAATTTTTATTAGTACAATATCAGAACTGGGCTCTAGGATTGCTTTCTACAGAGTGTGATTCTATACTGGATTTCCAAATGACGATTACTGTAATTTCTTGAAAATGCTCATAGTGCCAATAAATCAGTGCTTTATGCTTAAAGTATCTCAGTAAGAGGATTAAGGAAATAGAATTTGCCAGCTTTTGTTTGAGACAAAGTTCTGACAGTGGCTGCAGCTGCAGTAGCTTCAAAGAAAGGCAAGTTGGCGTGTTTAACACACCTCAAAACAGTGGAAGAAATTAACAGTTCTTCCTTCCTTCCTGTGTTAGAAATGCTTCATCCCATGCAGTTTCTTCATGACAAAAGGCTGTGGCACACTTGATGTATCACAGACACTTGACATGTTTGAGGTGAAACGTGGCCAGTGCTGCAAGATTCGTGGATGGATGAATGAGAATGGATGTCAGTTGAAATGCACCTCCCACCAGGAGGGTGAAAACATTGGGAAATTATGAAAGTCATTAAAAGAATGCCTTAAAAAAGGTAATATTCAGCTTCCTCAAAGAACTTCTGGACAAGGTGAAAAGCACACCTGTACCCAGACATAGAACTGAAAAGCACTTCTCTTGCCTGAGACCTTTGTGTCTCTAACAAATTGAGACAGCATATACCCAAGTGCACAGAAAACAAGGTAATTTCTGTATCAGCTTCAGAAAGTTTGTTGCAGTTCAAATTTTTGCTTAGATTAAAAACTTCGTTGCTGTTTGCATGAGCAAAACCCAGCCTCTGTGCGTCCCCTTCCCGCTGCAGCTGCGTGGTGAGCACCTCTTCTGTGTTTACATCAAGTGTAAACTGGTTTGCCTGGTTGGCCAAATAAATTGTATGGCAACTCCTGTGTTCTTGCTAGTTTCGTTACCAACAGGGGATAATACTCAGCACTGTTGTATGTCACACCTTCAGTGCCCATTTTCAAACATCTTTCAGCAACACACTGGCTACAGCTTGTCAGGATTTGTTCCCCTTAAGTAGTGGCAGTGACTCTTCCAAACGCTGCTTGCTGGAGTTGTCTGTTGTATCTAGAACAGTAAATATTATCACCACTTCTGCTCTTGGCTTTTCACTATTTTCTGGCCATATTGGTGTTTTAATGGCAGTTTGGCGCAATTTTTGATCAGTGAGCATTCCCTTGGTAGACAAATGTGTAGTCTCTCTGCACTGGTCACAACGCTTGCTCTGCAGATAATGATTAGTCTAACCTTCAAAAGTCATCTAGTCAGACCATGCTGCAATGAGCAGGGACATCTTGAACTAGATCAGACTGCTTGTCTGTGTTTGCATCTCCTGTTGTGCCATTTTTTATCAGGATTGGTAGCTCCTTCTTATCCAATTACCCATTTGAAAACTCAGCACTTCTTTAAAGCTTTTTTTTTTTTTTTCTACTAAAAGAGCTAGAAATAGCTCTTATACCACACAGAACTGCTTAGAAATGCCATTTTTGTTGACAAGAAAAATTGGTGATGGACTCTAGCTTTGGTAAGGGTAATAAGGGAGCACATGGTAAAAATAGAGTCTGCATTTGAAAATTCTGTGGAAGCTGATGAAAGCTTTTCTTCTGAGATTAATTTTTTAATATGTATTTGTTATTTGTTCCCCAGAAGTTGCTCAATCCTGTGTCCAGACTATTATTCAGCTACTCTCTAGGCTCGTTCTGTATTCTAAGCATGTTAAGGTTGGCTCTGTGGTGTGTTGCACAT
Source organism: Strigops habroptila (assembly GCF_004027225.2). Taxonomy (NCBI): domain Eukaryota; kingdom Metazoa; phylum Chordata; class Aves; order Psittaciformes; family Psittacidae; genus Strigops; species Strigops habroptila. Next base: position 38,663,587 of record NC_044284.2, on the reverse strand, counting down.
GTAGCTAGGATGTAATAGTCTTGGTACCTCTGCTTCATTGGACAATCTGGAAGACAAAGACAAAAATGCATCTAGAGCTCTACGCTAATGTTACTATTTGGTCTGTTTATGCAACAGAGTCAACACAAGCTAATTGAGATGGGGTTTTGTTGCCCTACTTCTCTCATTTTTTCCAATGTGTCCTTTGCCAGATGTAGGTTACATTCATCTTCAACTGTCAGTGCTGGTTTGCCGCTGTTGTCTCTAACTCAATAAAACACACTGGTATTTTCTTTTTCTCTATTTCCTGGGACATTATAGGACTTGGAGATATTGTCATGTCAGTAACTATACTGGGAGGTGGTACAATGAGCAAGGCATGTACACTAACGTGCTGTGTTTACTGTATGAACATCATCCTGTAGTAAGATTGTTTCACAAAGTACCTAATAACATTCATAAAAAACTTGTTTGGATGATTAAAGTCCTATTTACCTGAAATGTGGCACTTTTAGCCTGTGTGCCATTACAGTTAAGTACCAGTTACAATTAAATGGATATCACACTATGGGATTTTATATATGTTTTCAAAATCACCCAATCATTTGATTCCATTTAATAAACTCACATTTGTTTTCAACTTTTTATTTATTTATAAATATAGACTACAGTATTTCCTAGTGACAGGTTAAGCGACCTCCAAGTTGCCTTGCTTCACTCAGAGTCTCTGCTTAAATGCTCTTAAGATGTAAGACTGAAGTGCAAGAAGCCAACACATAGCTATCTACATCACTGTAATTTCCTACTGAATTATCAGTTGTTACATCACAAATGGTCAATGTAGACAAATCTTTACTTGGAATAATCACAGAACCATAGAACTGCCATGCTTAGAACATGAGTTCATCATAATTAAAATTGCTCTAGCAAAATCAAAAAGATTCTCTAGTGAAAAAAAAAAAATGTCTAGCAAAAGAGATATCAGTTATTTTTTTAAACTCCACTGCAATTACCCACATGAAGAAGAAAACATAGTGAAACCTAGGACTTGCCCAGGCAGGAAAATTACTCTGAAGTAAGCCAAATAGTTTACCATGTGGACACTCTTAATCGTGTCTTAAGTAGTTTACTTCTAGCACAGAGGAAGATGTCTTGTATTTACAATAAATGAGGACTGTGTCCTCATGGGAATTTAGATGCACTTATATCTTATACTATATAAAACTTATATATACTATATAAAACTTACATGTACTTATATATACTTTATATATGCTATATAAAACTTACACTGTATAAAACTTATACTAGTTTTGCTGTTTGAATATAATAGTTAACAATTAAAATGCCTACCAAAAGTATTTGTCTTTTGACAGGTTCACAGTATCTTAGGATCTGACTGAAATAAACAATATAAAAAAATCTGGGATGAGGCACACAAGATGATGTTTAGGTCTTTTACATGTTTTCCTGTGCATGTTTTCCTTTTAACATCATTACTTTTACAGATTTGAAAACATATTTGGAAAAAGGTTTTTTGGGAAAAGAGAGGGAGGTGAAGAAGTGGCAAACTGACATTTTCATTATATTTGAGGGCAAGAAAAGATTAAAATAGAAATTTGAATATCTTTCAGTTTTTGCTAAAATCTTATTTGATTAACCTTATTTGAAATGTCTGAAACTCTGCTTTTCTGTTTGAAAGCGTTCAGCTGAGGAACCTTCAGAAGCTCTTTTTGTGGTTTACATTGTGTATTTTTTCTTCACTTTGGCAACTGGATAGACTACAAATTCACGTGGATACTTTCGCATGATTTTCCATCTTCTAAGTCATCAGTGACTTAGTGTGACTTACAGATGTCAGTCCAGTGGAGCTCAATGATGGATTACTGGAAGGCTGACCTTATTCCAGCCTTCCCTCTGCTTCAGTGTTAGCACTCCCTTTACTGCTCTCACAGACAAATTAGTCATCTCAAGCTGACAGCAGTTGAATGACTCTTTTACCTGTAGAAGGTTGGTCAATAACAACAGTTGTAGAAATTCTTACTTTTATATACACCACCCTTCTATAAATAAGATAGATACGCATAGGACTGGAGTCTTGTGTGCACACATTTGCAAAACATCTTTAGTAATGTATATAGATTTTAAGCAGGAATAGTGATGGGTGACATTGTGACTATGGGGGTAGGAATGGGAGTCTTGAGCTATTTTGCATATTTCTAATTGAATAGAAATCCCATCTGTAATAGGATTATAGTATTTGCCAAGAATGCCTGTGGGCTTTTAAAACATTGAATTTCTGACGTCACTGAAAATGGGAAATAGGATGTTTGCTTGCTGTGGCTCATGGAAGGTAAGTCTGAACAGTTGAGCCTTTAATGTACTGGGCTTATTTTTATTAGCTGTAGCTGGTAGGATATATGGTGGGTATGGGCTGGGTGTGTGCATTTATAGGATGGAAGAGAGAGAGAGAGGAAGGAAAGAGAGGAAGGAAGAGAGGAAGAGGAAGAGAGAGTGAAAGAGAAGAATAGAGAGAAAAAAAAGAAAAAAGAGTGGAAATACAGGACAGGAAGACCAAGGGGATAAGGGGCGGAAATCTTGTGCATTCCCTTGCATGCTCAAGGCCTGGGCAAAGAGAGGAAATGTCTTAGCCAACGCAGTGTAATGTTTAATAAGGAGCCTCCCAAACAATGCTCTTCAAAACAACAGCAAGGTAAAAGATCTAAAGATTCAGATTACCTTACTTGACCTGGGTTATGTAGCTGTTTTGCCAAAGCTGATAGCTTAGGGATCAAAGGAGCCACTAGCTGTACAAAGGTCTTCCTGAAAGACCGGAGGGGAGAGGTTGTTGACTGAAGTGAGATGGCATGTGCTGATTGAATCAAGTTCCTTGGTAAGCAGGGTGTCACTTTGATTCAAAAAAGATCAGGATTAGTCAGGTTTATGCAGGTGATTGAAGGAGATATCACACACAAGGAAGGTTCTAGGAGTATGCATCATGCTGTTTTTGCATTGTCTTCATTTTGTCAAATTAACTCCATGTGCAGGGATGAATCCACTTGTGTAAAACAGCAAACTTTCTTTGGTACTCAAAAAGCAACAATATTTGCCAATGCTGTAAAACGTTACAATTATACCACCAAACAAACTTACAACTATCTATCTGTGTCATTTTCCCCTGGAAGAAAAAAACATGTGGACTTCTGAATTTAGAGCCTCAACATTTATTTTGATTACAAGAGGTTTAGTTTGACCACATGAACCAAGGAAGCTGTTCCGCAACACAGAAATTGTGGCTGATAGAGAGACTCACAAACCAAGTACTAATCAACAATAGTTCCTCACGAGAATGTTGTGAGAATGTGCTTTACCAAGTGAGAGGAAGAAACCTCCATGGCTTCCCCTTCTGCCACTGGACCACTTGCCCCATCCAAGAAAATGAGTACATTACCTTGACATGATTTGTTGCCTTTTTAAAATTAACCTCTCTTCTTGTTTCATATTTTTTTGTGCATGAGTTTTAAGGGATTAAAGGTTGGCTGAGAGATACATTACCTCAGATTCCCCTTTACCCTTTTTTTAAAGACAGTGGTGTATTTGCTCAACGGGCTGTGGATCAAATCCTGTTTTAGCAAGCTTAGGTAAACAGTCCACATCTCTGAAAGTACACAACACATATTGTACTTTATTGGACAGGCCTCATTTAGTGATCCGTGTAAAATAAGGGAACAGTTTAGCTCAGCTCTTAAAAAGCACTTCATGGTGCTATGTCCCAGATGGGTGTGAGGTGCATCCAAAATTGCATGAATGTTGTAACAGTACACTGGTTGTACACACTTTTGGGGCAAAGTGACCAAAACCTGTGCTGTGTTCTGTTCTGCTGTAAATATTTAAAAGGAAATATGAGCGTTTACAATTCCGGGAGTAGATCTGGCACCTTGATTCAAACTGAAAACAAAACAAGTGGAGGAGGGGCAGTTTTTATCTGTCCTCCTGATTATAGGAAAAATGACCTTTCCAGAGGACAAGCCTCTGCCTGCCTTGCTTCCCCAGGCAGCTAGCCCACTTGATAGCAGGCTTTCAAATGTGTATGGCAGGAGGGGGTTGTCTGCTCAGCTTTGTGTCAACAAGATGCGACCATTGCTCCCTGGAAGCCTGCCTGCACAGCCTTAAACCAGGCAAAAAAAGAAATTCCTGTCTTTGAACTCCTACGTTCTATTTCCCAGCAGGTTTTTATGAACTTGCTTAATTTGTGGCCAGGTTGACATCAGGATATGGGTCATTAAAACAAATATCTTTCAGGTGATTAAAAACATCAACACAATGTTAGCACAAGGAGTAGGTTAAGTGTGAAGCTGAGGGAACACTCTGTGCAGCCTTGAGAAGGGTAACAGAAATAGACTATTCCCATAGTAACTCCACAAATCTATTTGTACTATTTATCTATTGTATACAAAACAAGTTGTGGTAGGTAGCACAGTTCAGTTAGCATTGAAGTAGATCCAATTTTATCTAGTACTCCGGATTTTTGCCATTCATCAGGTGGTCAGGACACTGAACCTGTTAGTTTTTTGGGGAAATTCTTCCAATAAAAAGAAGAAACAGTATTTCTGCTTAGTCTACATTCAAGGCAGAAATATTACACCGGTGTCCAGAAACAGCTATGGGATAATCTATGATAGCTGCAGAAAGAGCAAACTTCTGATTTCTTGTGAGGAGTCTGTGCTTGTATCTTCCCTCGCTTTTGTGTACATCCATCTATTTATGCTTGTGTCACTTGTTTTAATAACAGTTCTAGCTATAATATGTATGTGTTTTAATGGCTTTTATTATATTTCTTTTTGTATGCCTGGCAGCTTCTCCATTTCTCCCTGGAGTACAACCACCTAAGAATAAACCAAGCAGCCATTCCTCCCCGAGGTGTGTGGGGTGTCATTAGGGCTGCCCAGTTCTGGCTTCCAGGCTGCCAAAAAGAAGCAATTTCCAAATATCGTGGAAACCACCTGCTGCTCCTGGCCTGGGAGGAAGTGCTGTGTATCACTGCTGCCTCATATGTCTTCTGCCTTGCTTCCTTTCCTTCAGTGCTACCACCTAACTGCCTTCCCTTAGTATTTCCTACATCTCAGGATGGTAGGAAGTGAGGCTGACTCTTCACCAAGTTTTACATGTATCATACGTACATCTGTTAATCATCTACTATGATAGACAAAGTAGTTCCCACTGGTATCAAAGATACAGTGTGCTGCCAGGTACCTGAAGAGCTAAGTAGTATTTTTGTGTGTATAGCTCTATAGTGTTTGAATCCCTGTTTTTTGGGAACCAAAGTTGACTGTAGGCACATATGTCTATAGAAAGCCCTTGGGTAACAGGGCTGTGTTCAGACATGCCTGAAAGATCTCTGAGGAGAAACAGTGACTGGATTCAGCCTGGATCCAGAGAAAATTGTGTGAGGCACAGCTAGCTTTACCTGAAACAGAGTGATGACTGTCTGAAGGGGGTCTGGACCAGGCTCAGCAAGAAAAGGTAGTTACTATGCATGCTTAGGATGTTTTTCAATATCATCAACTGTTGGCAGCATATGCTATTGGCTCAGTTTCATATGGAAACACTTCCATGGCTCACTGGTCTTTTTCTGGAGTGACCTATCAATATGTAAACCACACCTGGATTGTACTTTGAATGCTCCAAAGAAGGTCACTAAGACTGCAGTTGATTAAAAATTTACTTTTGTAAAAGGCATGACACATTATACAGGCCACGTGTTCAAGTCAGATAAGGCAGAAAGACAAAATATATGAGGCTTTCAGTCTTAGGAAATATATCTATATTTGTTGTGTTAAAGAAAAATAACTCTGATTTTTCTTCTTTTTTATGAGGGGAAGTGAACTGTTGCAAGAATGTAAATTTAATTAGTTATATAAAGATATTCCTTTTATTACACAAGTAAAAATCTGAAGCAAATTGAGGATTACAGAGGAAATACCTTAATTTGCAGATGAAACCTCTAACATGCTGCTTCTTTTAGCAGTTATGCAAATACATCAGGAAGTAAATCAATGTTAACATCACATTTTGAAAAGTATTTTTCACTGTTTTCCCTTCTTTGACAAAGTTTGGCATCAGAGTTCAAAAACATGGCAGTGGGTGCTTCCTTATAGCCAATGGCTCCAGAAAAAAACACAAACAGCCAGCCTTGGTGTCCCTTTCCTCACTGTTTGTAAGGTAGGATGTCCTGAAAGGCTTGTGTCTGGCTGCCAAAACTCCTATTCATTCTCTGTACCTACCATTTCACATTTGCTGGCTCTAAGCCTACAGAGATGCTGATAATGGATAGTAGGCTGCTGACTGGTGGGGAAGTGGCCACACTGGAAGAGTATTTCTTGCAAAACGGAAGTGACTGATGTGCATTCCCTGAGCCTGAAAATGAAGTCTAAACCTGGAAGTAGTACTCCTGAATGGTACTACTTTGTGGCATTTGTACATCTGCTTTGAGTAGAGGCAGTTGAAAGCCTCACCAAAAAGCCTGTGCTTATGTTAAAAGGGAGAAAGAGACTTGGATGTAGATCTCAATATCAAAACCACCACTGACTTAAATCCTGTTTGGAGCCTTATCTTTTTAGAAATTCTGACTGTCCCTAAAGAGCTTAGTATAGTGAGCAAGGCCAGCACCAAAAACCCTGCATGGGTATTCCCAATCAGACCCTTTTCTGTTTTAAAAGGTAAACAGAAAGAAACAGACTTCAGGTCTTTATGCAGAGAAAGAACAAATAGTTATTGTTTAGATGAATTAAATGTTTGCAGATTTATTTTAGTGGACTAAATGAAATTAGAATGCCAAACAACCAGCCATAATTTATTATGTTCATAATACAGTGAAGGCTTTTCTCACAGCAAATGTTTTCTTATATAATATTGATATAAATGACTGTGTTTGTCCCAGAAGGAAAATATTTTCAGAGTCCGATGCTTTCTATTAGAATAGTGCATTGAAATATCTCATGGGGTTACTCTGCCGATAAGCAATGCTGTCTTTAGGAAGAAATTATTAGTTGAGTTGAAACACAAGTCCAAAAAAATAGTCTATGAATAGTTTCTTTGAACTGATGTTAGCTGAATTTAAACATGTTATTGAAGGAGGAAGGGAAAGAACATTGTGATCAGTTTTCCATCAACTACATTGAGCTGAAAAGCTATAAACATCACAGTTTTTGGGAGATTTGTTGTCCTGCTCTTCTCCCCTCTTCCTGCAGTAAGACTGTTTGAAATTTTTAGAGAAACTCAAGCTTGTAAAGGCACAGGCTAAACAGTGAGATACTGATGATCTTTTGTGGGAAAGCTTTTCATTTGGGAGATCACATTTTCCTAACTAGAAATGCAAACAAATCAAATTAGAAAGAAAGAATTTAGTGTCTAATGCTTGGGTTTTTATTAAATGTTCAGTTTTGTCCTGGTAAGACCTTTCTGTTTTGCTGTTGATGATTTATTTTATTATGGATAGCAGTGTTAATAATTTACAAGATTACCTGATGAATGGAATAAATGATTCAGTTTAGCATTCTAGAAAGAAAACAAACCAAATCAGCACTAGAGACTTTGATACACAAGGTCATTGATTCATCTGGTAAAGCTGACAATAAACACATGACTCATGTAAAAATGCAATAGCTCACTGCAAACATTTGGCCAACTGCTCAAGCAGTATTACTGTATGTATGTGAGTATCTCTAAACCTGTGGTGTACTTGCTGAGGTGCTTCTAGAGTTTCAAAGATACCAGCAATAGTATTGTTTTAAACCATAACAACTCAGTATTGCTCATTAACCTTGACTTTGCCACTTGTGTTATGAAATTTTTTCCACATTTATCATCTTCAGTGTTTCTCCCCAGCCCACCCTCTCATTTACATGTAGAGTATTGCCATCTGGGGCAGAATTACAGCTTTCAATGCTTAAGAAAACCCCAGAACACGCCTGAACACCCAAAACCCAGTATTAAAAAAAATTAAATCAAATGCTGAGTAGATTGGAAGTGAGACTCCTGAATACTTGTTCTTGACTTTTTTGCAAGTTTATTCTGTGACACCTATCAATATGCCTAAAAAACTGTGTTCATTTTAGGGTTCACACTGGTTTGTGTAAATATAAGCCATGACTTCTAAGCAATATAAGCAATGACATGTAAGTGATTTCTTATCACTAAAATCCATCTTTGGAGAAGATGGAAGTGACAGGAATTCAAGAGAAAATATAATTTCCTGGGAAGTAGGCATATCTGGCATGCTTCGTTAGAAGGACTTCAGCTTTCACTTTCAACCTGTTTCTGTAATGAAAAGCGCTGGAGGAAGATGGCAGTATTAGTGCTGTAGTATTCTTAGGAGAACTACATCGTAAAGAATGAAGACTCTGAGTCGCAGCAGAGGTGCTTGTTTTGCAGGAGTTCTGCATCTACTGCCCATCATCTGTCCATAAAGTGTTTTAAGATCCTTGATGATCTATTCTGTGCAAGATGGACTTTCTTTTCCTGCTCTAAACCCATCTAACAGCCCTGCATTTTCAGGCACATCTTCCTCACTCTGACAGGTGTATACCTAAGTCTTAGTTTTACTACTAAACTCAATGTTTCACTGTTCACCAGTCTTTAATGGATAGGTTGTAGGTACATGAAACACTGAGTTAGGGTTTAACCTGTGTTTAGCAAGTGACTTTTTTTACAAAAAAAACAAAACCCAAAAAGTCAGGATCTGATCATCACTGAACACAATGGCAACTAGCTTTTGCATCTAGCTGTGGATCCTAATTTCACAATTAGACGCCTTTTATTTTCTTGAGCTGTTACAGTGCAACCTCCCTGTAACTGGTTAGGGTTAGTTTTAAGAAGCTTTGTTATCATGTGAAATATGTTAAGTCACCTGGCACAGAAGCCTATGTGCTGAATACTCCATTCTGCTCATCTGTATATTTAACGGAGAAGTTGGTGTGTTTGGTTGCAGGTGCAAGGATGAAGTGTTGCTGCATTTTATTCCTATGATGTTAGCCAACATATATGTTATTTACTTCTACATACCAATGGTATATCAGAAGTCACTCCCGCAGGTCAAAAAATTACCCTATATGCATCTAGTTTAAGGACAAGTAAACCTGAAACTGCACAGGTAATCCAGCTGATATGAAAATGGGCTCTAAGCCGAGAATGGTTTTCCTCCTGCTTGTGCTGAGGCTTGGTCCAGTATTGCAACAGTGAAAATCTATGATTTAGAAGCTCATTTTAGTACTGATGAGGGTTTGTGCCAGCTGAGTTCCTTCTAGGTACAAATTTCTCAATAAATGCGGTTAAATGCCTTGTTGCTCATCCCTTCCTGGCTTTGTTATGATTGTGTAGTATCTACTGCTTTTTGGATAGTGGTGGAAATGATTGATTAGCCAAAACTGGAGAACAAATGCAATCCCTTCAAAATGGATGCTCCAAAAATCTGGAATCTGAGTCCTCTTCAGTTTAATACACAACAGTAGAATTTTCCTGAAACTCAGTGTGTGCATACAGGTTAAATCTAGAAACAGTGTTAGGTAAGGAATAATAACTGAAGTTACTTCTTACTGCAAACTGGGGTTCAAATCTATTCCATAGATTGATGTAACTTTCTCTGTTGCAAGCCTAAATTTTATCTGTCCTATAGTCAGTGCTATTCTGGAAAGCAGTAGAAGTTGTGTCTATCCTGAGCTAGATCTTGGACTTTGTGTAGCCATGGGGAATAACGGATGTCAGATAATGACTTAATTGGTAAGAGATGCCAGTGCATACTTTTTTTTTTGTATTAAGATGAAAATAAAATGGCCCTTAAGAGGTCATCTTCTGCTGCTTTATCCATTTTGAGGCCATGTAAGGTGTATTCTGCAAGATCCATCAGAGCAGAAGTTCTTGTTTCCCTGCTTTAAAACTGGATCTGGGAACACTTCCACTCTTTCACAGTAGCATGAGCTCTCAATTTCCCTCCATCATCTCAAACCTGGCAGCAGGGAACTGAGTTGAGTTCTGGGGCTACAGCAGGAGATAAAAAACCTAAAAACTGCCCCATTTCTGGGGAAACTTGCGCACTTGAGTATGCAGTGCAGAGGCACATGAACATGTGCACATCCATGGGTCCCATGTCCAGGTCCAGATGAGAACACAAAAACATGTCTATCTCCCTTTTATTGCTTAAGAGAAAGGGTTCAAGGTGCCACAGTGCAAACAATTCGATATTGTTCACTCTGTTACGGTGTTCTGATAGATGAATAATTTAATACACTCAATTTTAAGGGCCAACACTATTACAAGTGTCAAAGAAAATAGTTTCTAAACTAAAAAACCTGTTGTTTCTTTTCCATTCTGCAAAATAAAAATCATACATACTATTGAGTTAAGATTGTGGTAGTGATATTCATAATAAAATAATGCAAGATTGGAGCAAAGCTAAAAAGTTAGGAAAAAAGGTGAATATGATATGTGACTTTATTATGATGATACATTACTGAGACGTATTAACTGCTGTTACAATACAGACCATTTTTTTTACTATAGAGGCATAATATGATTGAAATTATACTAGAAAAGAAGCCTTTCAGTTTTTATCATTTATATATTAAAAGCTTTAAAGCTTTGTACAAGCCGGATTTCTGCATTTATGATGTAATAATTTGGCACTGGGATCTTATATCAAGCAGTTAAAAGGAAATAGCAATATATTGGCATTGCTTGAATTCAGTGAGAGACAGTTTATAAATTCTGATCCTTCATAATGATGAACTAAACCCAGACTTATATCAGGAGTTTAGTGTAAGATACTGTTGCAACAACATTACCTTATACTGCTGAATTAAACATTAGATCACTGTTCCAATCACTATGACTGCAAGAAAATAACTAAAAAACAGTAGAAAGGTAATAGGAAATCTAGAGAAGAAATTGAATATATCAGAGGGAATTTCAGTTGAGAGAATGCTTTACAAAGGGCAGTATAATTAAGATAATCTTGGAGAACTATTAGGACTCTTTCTGGAATAATGTTTGGACCTAATCTTGCAAGGCCTTGGTCACATAAATAATCCTGCCTCACACAAGGAGTGTCACCTGACGTCAATAAAATAATTTGCAGGGGAAAGGATTACTCACATGACTAAGGGTTTGTACCTTTACTTTAATTAGCTTCCTCCCCCTTCCAAATGTCAGGAGTAACTTCTCCAGTATATTTCTTTTCACACCCATTTTGTTCAAAATAGCAGATGAAATACATAGTCACACACAAATTTATGGTGTGTTTTATTTCTGTGTAATTATAACAGCTATTAAAAACATTTACACACAGTTGCAGGGATGACTGTAAAGGGACCCAGGTTCTCTCAACATCCTGATGTAGCAACACTGATCTTTTGCTGAACTAATTGCGGTTCATCCATATAAAATCGAGAGAACTCACATATAACTAGATATAATAAATGAGAGTGTTCTCATATTGATATCTAAGATCTATTAATAAGGAGAAGAAAATTATAAATGGATCTATCTTCATGGACCAAATTTTGTATGAATATTAAACCAGGCAACAGGGAAAGACTTGATAAAGTGTAATCAATCCCTGTTGCGCAAGAGTCTGATTTATAAAAGCCTACATCAGATTTGGGTTCCATCTAACTACTTTGATGTTTGCAATACAACTGTTGAATGGACTTGTTTCCAGCAATTTGTTATCCCTGTGAGCAGCTGTCTAATGCTGTGCTAGTAATCATTCAGATGCATGCTTTCAGTAGCAAGAATGGGAGCTGGTTTGAATATTTCTCTAGGTGATAACAGTACTCATGGGTGGGAGAAAGCGCAGAACAAGACCTCATACTTTCTTATGACTTGTGGGAAACAGACTCCGACCAGAATAAATTGAATTGGATTCCACCATGGTTTAGATTTTATGTTTGGGTTTGTTTATTGTTTTGTTTTGCTTTGGTTTTTGTTGTTGTTGTTTTTTGGGAGTTTTTTTGTGTGGTTTGGTTTGGTTTTTTTGTGGAGTTTTTTTTTTCATTTTGTTTTGGGTTTTTTTTTTGTTTGGTTTGCTTGGTTTTTTTTTCTTTTATCTGAACCTTAGCTGAGGCACTAAGTAAAATGAAAATAACTACTGTTTCCTTTTGGAAACAGGTTCAGCTTCTAGAACATTAACAAACTAATCCTTGGAGCAGGTAGTTAAAGGAACAACATACCCTTAGCATCTGAGGAAATCAAAGTCAGGTGAGGGTAATTCGTTGCTCTATACGAGGCTTCCAGTGCTCTGTGACACTGGGTTCTAGTTTTGTCATCATTTTCCACTTTCCATAATTGTTCTTTTTGATACTAGTTATTTAACTGGCGTCATGTACTGCTATCCCCTTCTTTTGCTTGAATTACTGATACATATAAACAAAGGAGGATTACTTTTTTCCAGCCTTTGCTAGCGGAAAGCCTTTGAATTTCCTTCCCATTCATAGCAACTGCAGTGAAAGGTTGAGTCAATTGCCAAAGCTGATATGCTGAATGCTATTGTAGATGACTTTACTGTATGTTTGAATGCAAATAATTAGGTGGTTTTTTAGTCCTTTGGACACTACTAAACAAAAGCTAGTATTTTTGCCAAGCATTGTGGTGCCAGTTGTGTGTGCCCAGTCATCCTTATCCTTTGGAGTTTCATGGAAACAACTCAGAATTACTTTGCATCAGCAAGCAAAATCTACTGCCTCTCCCCTAAAAGCATCTTGGAAGGTCTCTTCTTTCAATGCTACTGACTTAGGCCTCTTAAAAGGGAAAAGACATACAGACAGAGTGTCATTTATCTCCTGCTCTCCAGATGTCTATAGATACTCTGCTAGTTCTTGCGTCAGACAGGAGAGCCTGAGCTGTTAAATAACACTTGCATGGTGTTTTGTCCCTTATCACTTAGAACTCACTTGTGTGCTCAGCACCAGCCTGGATGCTATCATTGCCCTGTGCAGCCCCTGGGAGTCAGAAGACCTTGAGGTTCCAAGCCACCAGGCACCTCCCTGCCCTCTGACACTTGACCAGGAATTGCAGTTCAGGTCCGCTTACGTGTACAGCTAACAAACTGCCCAGTGCGTTAGAAGTAAGTGAAAGGAGAAGCCATTGCTGCCTCTTCTCCCAGTCTCCTAAAGAAAAAATACTTTCTGCAGTGAGAACCATTACAAGAGACACCTCTGCTTTGCTGCTGCGCAGCACGTCAGTCTGTGCTTTCCTCAGGCTTCTTCTGCTCCTCATGAAGTCAGAGATCAGGTCTGGACCTGGGCCTTAAACTTTTCAGGGCTTGATAACAGAACTGGAACAATGTTAATAAATTGAATTTTAATAGTGATTACTTTCTCAGTTATTTACCTTGCTGAAGATAAACAGAGGTTGTTACTTGAACTTGCTATTTTGGTTCCTCTGTAGAAAGAATGTGCAAGTTGAGCAAGATAAAGCAGTATATTGTACTGATAATTTAAACTGCAGCAGTTTCTTTTTAACCCACTTATATAGAATTGCTTAATAATGCAGCACGGGGAGGAAGTCTTTTTCATTTTTTTTTCTTTTCAAAATCTTACTGACTATGCTACAATGGTTGTTATTTATTTTCAAAACCATAACAACAACATGTATTTATCAGTTGTGGCTACATTGACCTTGAACTTAATTTTTAATGAATAACGAAAGTCAACAGAATACTATCTCTTGATAAACTGTAAAAGACATAAAAAAAAAAGAGAGAAAGGTTAGGTAAGGAAGGCACATAAAACCAGGTAATAATCATTTAAAGAATCTTGTTATGACTATGCGTATGATTATTGGGAGATTAAAAAAAACCAGAAAATTTTACATGGCCTTTCAATCCTTCTTTCAAAATGAAGTCTTGTGGTATATTTTCTTAACTAGGGAGAAGGACACAAGCAACATCAAAAAAAGTCAAACCAAGGTCAGAGATCTAGTCCAGGATAAAAAGAATGTAATTCCATAGGAAATTGAGCAGCGTGTGTTGAGGGGAAGGAAGAGGACATGTGTCAATGTAGAAATTAGAAAAACATGAAAACATTATCAGAATTGTTTTCCTTATAAATTTCTTCTAATATGCCTGCCCATTTCTTGTTTCCTTTTCATAATCGAGGTCTAACTGGTTTATTATTGTACATGGTGATTGCCTGTGGCTTTGTTCTTGTGGTTGACCGCATTTTTAATTGTCAAGGGCACCTACAACACTGTCTAGGTACTGTTTTGGTCTGTTGTTACAAAACCAGATAAACATAAGTGGAAGTTCTACTTGGAAGAACTCCACTGTTCACAGAAAGTGAGTTTATAAACTTCACTCTTGAATAAGTCTGAGCAATGAATTTGCATTCTGCAACATTTTTTACTAGTTACTTATCAAATCAGGGAGCAAGAACAATTGTAGGGGACTTGGAGCCAAACTTACCTAAATTGTAGCTTGAGAAATTAATTTTGACTAGCAAGCCGATATCTAAAACAAGCTTACCAAAAAGCTTTTTTTTTTTTTTTTATTTTTTAAGAAACATCAAAGAAAAATCACAACCACACAGCAAAGAGGAGTGATATATTGTTGGATGAGCTGTATAGTAGGTATTTCACTGAACAGTATGCAACGCTTGGCATGTAGCAGAGTCTAAAATCAGTCTGGACTTTTGTAGAGCCTCCTTGCTCTGCAGTGAGGACATCGTGTAGCAAAATAGTGATTTATGTGTATGTATGCTATGCACTCCCTCTTCTGGATAATCCTGTAGCGGCTGTGCTGATAGAATTTCCTTCTTACTCTGCTGAGCCTAAAAACTCGTTAGGGCTGAAATTATGGCTGCATACATGCTGTTACAGGAGCAATAACAAGCAGGAGCAAGCACAAGAGGAGCAAGCAAGCACAGCAAGCAATAGGTGGTCAATGAGCTCCTAGGCCTTATGACCTCTAGGAGGTCTTATAACCAGGTCACAAGCGTACCTATGGGTTGTTATCATTTTTTTGGAGGGTTTGTATCTCTTGAAGGTAATGGTACCACAAAGGGGTCCTGGTCAATTTTGGGCAGATACAGTAAAAAAAATTAAAATCTTGACCAGAGTGTGGTGACTGGCCTCTTCTTTTGTAATGAATCACACTGAAATTATATTTTTAATGCCCTAAATACCAGGCATCCAATCCTTTGATCACAATTTGCGCGCTGCAACTCAGATTCATCACTGTGAAACATGATTTTCATTCAGGAAAACAACTGTGATCTTTCAGTTGTGTCATTAAAAAGATAGCACTCTGAACCTCTCCCATCTCTGCCCCAGACTAACTGTTTGACTCTGGGCATGTTGCCTGGTCTCTTTTTGCCATAATTCCCTTTCTGTAAAACAAGGCTGACCACATTTCTGGTTATCCTGTGAGGAAAATGAAGTCACATACTTGAGGTAATTTGATATATGAGCTGTAAACTGTCTTGTCAGGCAGAGAAACAAAAATTTTCATGTGAAATATTTTAATCCACTACTTCCATTTGTTTTGAGCTGACTGTTCACTATGGTTAGGGAGGAACTTCACAGTATCTCTTCTTGTAAGCTCTGTGTGTCATCTCCCCCTCCCCCCTCACAAGCTTCACAACTAAGCAAGAAGACCAACTCTCCATCACTTTCACCGCTTCTCCACTTGAAGTACACTGATAAGGATTGCCTGATTAATTCCTTAGGGCTGCAGTATATACCAACCTATTTCTTCCACATCCAGATATTTTGTACCCTTCGACACACCCCCCAACACTTTTTGCCTCCTTCACTCTCAGATCTCCAGAAATTTTTAGTCTGCATCTGAAGAAAATAGAATTTTGGGGTAATCTGTTGTTCGGTTTCTTCCTTCCCACACCCCTTATGGGATTACAGATCTGTTAAAGCTCTTGTATCTCATATGCCCCCAGAATAACAAAATCACTACTAACAATCTATTTTCAAAGTGTAATTAAGGCCTCAAAGTCCTATTATTTGGGCCACGGAATTTCATTGTTAAGCATTATGCTGCTGGCAGAAGGGAATGCTTCAATTTGAAGCCCATGAGATTTACAGGAATAAAGTAAAGCTTTGCTTTAGGTTTTCAAAAGCCCAAACTATGCCTGTGCATCCATTATACATGACAGAATGATTATACTAAAAAAAAATTACGTATCCAATCTTTTGTATTTTGGCTGCAGGCAGTTCAGCTCTGTCTGGTTGAGTGCACGTTGTGTGTTCTTCCTTTTGATACACAAACAGCTCTAGGTTAGCGATGAAAGGGGAAGGAGTCTGAAATCACATTAGACTGTTTTCTCACTGTGTTTAGACAGCGCAAGAACATGCACTGCATAAAGAAGAATCTCTGTGGATAATCAGTTGCTGTAGGCAAATTTGGTCTCCCATTGTTCTGATGCAAAATTAGAAATATTGGTTCATAATATGTTGAAATATGTTATTTGACAGCTGGAAAAGAGAAAGATAACTCCCATTTTCAAGAAGAGGAAAATGAAAGATCTAGGAAACTACAGACCAGTCAGTCTCATCTCTCTGCCTGGAAAAATCTTGGAGCATTTCTCCTGTAACGCATGAAAAATAACAAGGTGGTTGGTGACAACCAACATGGTTTCACTAAAGGGTGAATCCTGCCTGATCAATTTGGTGGCCTTCTATAATGGGGCAACAGAACTGATGGATAGGGGCAAAGCAGTTGATGATGTCTACTTAGACTTGTGTAAAGCATTCGACACTGTCCTGCATGACATCCTTGTCTCTAAACTGAAGAGACATAAATTTGATGGATGGACCACTCAGTGAATAAAGCATTGGCTGGATGGCTGCACTCAAAGAGTAGTAGTCAACGGCTCAGTGTCCAACTGGAGACCGGTAAGTGGTGTCCTTCAGGAGTCAGTGTTGGGACCAATCCTGTTCGACATCTCTGGCGGTGACATGGACAGTGGGATTGAGTGCGCCCTCAGCAAGTTTGCTGACGACACCAAGCTGTGTGGTTCGGTTGATGCACTGGAGGGAAGGGATGCCATCCAGAGGGACCTTGGCACGCTTGTGAGGTGGGCCAATGCCAACCTGATGAAGTTTAATCAAGCCAAGCGCAAGGTCCTACACCCAGGTCAGGGCAATGCCAGGCACAGCTACAGGCTGGGCAGAGAAGAGATTCAGAGCAGCCCTGTGGAGAAGGACTTGAGGGTGTTGGTTGATGAGAAGCTTAACATGAGCCAGCTTCAGTGTGCACTTGCAGCCCAGAAAGCCAACCATGTGCTGGGCTGCATCAAAAGAAGCATGACCAGCAGGTCGAAGGAGGTGACCCTGCCCCTCTACTCTGCTCTCGTGAGACCTCACTGGGAGTATTGTCTATAGTTCTGGTGTCCTCAACATAAGGACATGGAGCTGTTGGAGCAAGTCCCGAGGAGGGCGTCGAGATCAATAAGGGGGCTGGAGCACTTCCCATACGAAGACAGTCTGAGAAAGTAGGGGCTGTTCAGTCTGGAGAAGAGAAGGCTGCTTGGAGACCTCATAGCAGCCTTCCAGTATCTGAAGGGGGCCTACAAGGATGCTGGAGAGGGACTCTTCATCAGGGACTGGAGTGATAGGACAAGGGGCAATGGGTTTAAACTAAAACAGGGGAAGTTCAAGTTAGATATCAGGAAGAAGTTCTTTACAGTGAGGATGGTGAGGCACTGGAATGGGTTGCCCAAGAAAGTTGTGAATGCTCCATCCCTGGCAGTGTTCAAGGCCAGGTTGGACAGAGCTTTGGGTGACATGATCTAGTGTGACGGTACCCTGCCCATGGCAGGGGGATTGGAACTATATGATCTTAAGGTCCTTTCCAACCCTAGCTATTCTATGATTCTATGAAAGATTTCTATGCATCCTAAAAAAATGACTGAGTGACCTAACACATGGACTTGCTTTTATCAAGGTATATATCTACCCAGCTGCAGTTGGGTATCAGGCCCAGCTAAACCTGTATGATTTCTAAGCTAAAGAGCTCAGTAATCTGGTGAGGGTTATGTTGATGAAATCAAACTTTTATTTATCTGCCTGCTGCATTTATTTACCTCTAATAAGTTTTTCTATACAAATAGGTGAATTGCTCAATATTTTCAGCATTATTGCTCTACAAGCAGTTAAAACAGAAGGCTCCAAAGAATCAACCAACTCTTTCTACCCATTTCAAGTGAAACTATATTGGTGTTTGAAATGCTTCATGTCCTACAGATATAACCAATACAGCTGAGGACTCGTTAAGCTAATGGCATGAATAGACAGAGGTTGGGGTGTGACAGGTATCTGTTGTGAAAGGATGCTTTGGCTGAGTCTAACCATTACTTATGTGAGGAAAGGCTGGGGCAAATAAAAAACTGTATTTTGAATACAGTCCTTCTCCAGTGATACCAGTTGAAGGTTTAGCTACTGACACCAGTAGGACTGTATCTATACCTCTTCAGGATCTCAGCATCTGATTTCTTGCAGTTCACGAAACTCAGCTTGAAAAAAAGTGTGTTTACTGCTTCCTAATGCAGAGAAGAGCAGTGAGTTACTTCACCTTCAGCAGCCTGAGAACTCAGGTGATTAATAGCTCACTTCCTGACCTCTCATAACATCTAAGCAGTTGTGAGAGGAAAAACAAAGCCTTGTGCTAAGGAAGGAGGAGGAAGTTCAGGCTGTTTATGTGTGGTAATGGTTTCCTTTGTTTCTTCCTATTTTGCATCATGCCTGATTTCCTCCCCCCCCCCCAAATTTCAGAAATCAGACTTCACAGTGCTGGCAATAATATTCACTGAATATGCTGGGAAATGTTGTAAACTTATTTTCAAGGGATACTGGGCTGTGATTGTATTGTTCTCAAATCTGGGCTTCTATAAGAGGTCCTAAGACCTGTTATAGAATACAAAAGGAATAGAATTGTACAGAATATAAAATATGTTTTGGTTGCTTGAGTGGATAATTTCAGTCCATGACAGGTAAAAGCCAGTTTCAAATTGAATTAGCTGTTCTCAAGCAGTGAGTAAATCAATTAGGCTGTGTGGGAGGAATGGGGTACACCCTTAACATGGACAGTACTTTTCTATCCAGCATGCTCTATCTTTGCTGGGCCCAGCTTCAGACATTTTTCTCTCCTGGCATACTCTGTTTATAGCTCTTTCATGCCTATGGTCAAAGGCCTCTCCTCCCACTTCGCTGTCTAGTTCATGTCACTCATGTTTCTTATTTCCAGAAACTCCTTGGCTCTGTGTCTCCAAATGGCATGTAGAATACTTCAAGCATTAATGCTGGTCTTCAGCAATGTATATCCTCTTTTTCTGGGTTCCTCTTCAGGAGAAGGAGACCAAGGGATTCTTTCTGGACTCTTCAAGCAAAGTTCAAGCAAAATAAGTCACCGTCTCTGCGATGCACTGAACACACATTCTTACACTTACCTTAATAAAAGCTTGCTCTGTCTGAAATTGCTACTCATGCCTCTCGTTGAGCCAGTAGCACTATCATGTGACTTCATTGCCAGCCAGATGAGGGAGTTCTGACTGGAAAGCAATTTATATGTAGTTTTTTCTCTGTTAATTAGCACACATAGACCAGCTCTGAGGGCATGACTCGGGAAAGATGGGTACATGACTTGTTTGCAGTGCAGAAATTAAATTGGCTTAAGCCATGGGTAAATAGCACACCTGTTATCACCTCACTTATTAATGTCACACCTCCTAACGTTCCCTTTTTTAAAGAGAACAATGACCATAGGAAAATACCTTCTTTCAGGTGCAGTCACAATGCAGTTCAATTTTTCATGGTTTTAGGGTATCATTTTCTTGAGATGAAATAGAGACATACCTGAATATGTATTTTCAGCAGATCTAGGCTATTTAGTGCATCTTCTAATAATAATGCATATCACTTTGTTTTAGGAGAGAGCTAAAACATGGTTCATCTGCTTTTGTCTTTGTGTTTGCAGTGTCCTCCTAGGGGGTGTTGGTTAGGTACTTGTCATGGATTGTGCAGTTAAAACGCAGCACATATTTGTCAATAAAATTAATGACCTAGAGCATTATGGAGCCTTGCTGTACTCTTTAAAATGAATCTACAGGCTCTGAAGACTATTTCTCTAGCACTAATTGTCCTCTTTGTATTACACGTACATGCTCTGAAACACTGCCTGCTTTTGGTGTTGAAGCTATAAAGAAACCTCTGATCATTTTGAAGTGGTGAACTGCACCTTGAGGGTTGTGGAATTTTACCGTTGTTAGTGTAAGTCATGGATGAAAGTGCTGGCAGAAGTAAGGCTATAACTCTTAAAATTGTACCATGGCCAAGACTGTTATTTTTCCCTGAGGATAATTTGAAAAAAAAAGAAAGGAAAAAAAAAAAAAAAAGAAAAAAGAAAAAAAAAAGAAAAAAAAAGGAAGAAATGTTTGTGCTGGCTTTGATATGTTTCAGTCTGGTCCCAAACCACTGATCTCTCGCAAAACAGAAATATGCCAACATCTCACTGAAAAACGGCCATCCTCCAAACATGTGCTAATACTAGTCAGTTTGCCTGAATACGCACAAATGGTAAATAAAAAGAGCCTTATGTCTGGCTGAATCACAGAACAATTAGGAACTTTGAATGAAGGTTTGCAGATGCTGGCTTTGCAATTTATAGTTTGCACATTCCTGTTCCTACACTTTCTAAAGACTAAATGAGAGTATTATTAGATCAACGACGGCTGTCAGCATATCCTAGTTGCCCTAATATTCTTACTTTTAGCTCTTATTAGTTCTACTTTTAGTAAGTGTTTAAAAAACAAAAGAAAGGAATTTCATACCTTCTTGCTGAATCATCAAAGCTTTGAAAAGTCCTGTTGCTTTTCTTTTCAGTTATTTGTATCTAGGGTTTTTTTTTCCCCAACACTTCACTCTTGGAAGTAAATCTAGCTAAGAGTCATGTAAGACAAAAGAAGTCATGATGATATGAATTTAGAAAGCCCCTGAACTTGTATTTCTAGACTTCTATTGCCTATATTACTTTGTTGCCTTTTCCTCTTGCTCCTGTTGCCTCTGTTGTTCTCTCTCTGACCTGACCTAAAATGTTTCCTCTTTCCCTCTGTTCTGGAGGCTGCCGGGCAGGAGATACACTTCTGCTAATCAGTCCTGCTCTCAAATGCTGTAGCTCATTGCAACTTTTCTTGTAAGTCTACTTGTCGTAAGTAACAAATGGCCATGAATCTCCGTTCTGCCCGAACAGACTGCAGTAAACAGTGGGCAGAGAAAATGTTAATTGGAGTATTGACAGCTTTAGCTTATTGGAAGGAAATAGAGTTAAAGTGCAAACAGAGAAGTGTCTTCTGAACTGTGCTTTCTCCTAATACTGGTGCAAGGGAATTCAGGATATCTGTTGTCTATGACATGTAATGACTGCCACCATGTTGAGGAAGGACTCTGAATTGGGCTTTCAATTGGATACCTTCTTACTGTAGGCTGAAGGAGATGTCAAACCAAAGAGCAAGAAACATAACACGTTCCTAAGAAGTATGTGGCTTTTGTTTCCCCACAGAAAGCTGTATCACTGGAAAAGTATTTCATCGTTTGGGGCAGCAGCTGACTATAAGCAGCACGACTGCTCTGGCCTTGCTGGTTTATTTGCAGGAAGGCTGCTGCACTGGAAGGAAGGGAGTGGGGTGTGTAGGGCAGGATCTTCCTCCACTTTTGTATCTATTCCTAGCAGCAGGACCAGTAGTCCAACTCTTAAGTATTTCTTTATGGTTTTCCATACCATCTCCCTCTCCACATCTTATGGTAGAAACGTTCAGCATTTGAATACAAAAAACCAATTCTTACTATTGTTCTGGAGTGGAAAGAAGGCTTTTAGCAAAGGCTGGACAAAGGGCCCAAAGCACAAAGAACTCCCAACAGGAACAAAGGCAAATCTGGTAGTGTGGCTCCAAGACCTGGAGGGATGTAGACATGTGCACTGCATAAGAGCTCTGCTACTTAAGATCAAAAGTCAGCTCTTCAGCTGGGCTGGATTTGCAAGTGCAAAAGGTTCACAAGCACATTTTTTTTGCATACTCTTACATGGTACTTCTAGCAAAACACAGAGAAGCTCATTTGTGGGTGTAGGAGTTTAGTTTGAGTCTCTTTAATCTCTTTATACCTGAGAAACAAGGTTTAGTTCCAGATTTTATGTTTGCTTAGCTACTCACTGTGTTGTTCCCTAACCCAGTGATCCAGCATTAGGCAAGTGTTTTACCTTAATCCACTAAACTACTAATTCAAAAGTAGAAAAACAGCAGCTTCTGGGTTTTGGTCACAGCAATTTTCTATCTGTTGTCAATCACAGTTGCAGGGCCCACAAGTTTCAATTGGCAGGGGCAAAAAAAGTTGCTCATTCAATTTCTTGTGTACCAGAAATTAAAAGCCAACTTGCCTTTGTGTACCAAGTTTGCGATCACACATCTATGGGTCATTGTCAAGCTCTGAGTCCCCCTGGCTGGTGTAGAGCACTTTTACAAAGTTCTATATAATGTAGCTGCCTCTGCAACAGATGAAATCTTTACCTTGTGATAGTTATGCACATACCCAGTTGTGTCCCCTAGCTATACAGGAGGCTATTAAGATACTCCACCAGATTTCTTTTTCCTCTGGCAGCAAGAGTGTATTTGTAAATGTTCCTATCAACAAGGATAGGAAACAGTAAGGTGCTGCATACATATCCTGGTAAAAGTATGATTTGAAACCAGGTAGATGAACGGAGAAACACCAAATACGGACACTCTGTCTGGCATTTGACGCTCATCTTCCATTGAGATGAAACTCATGTGCCATTGCAAATCCCTCTAAAATAGATGTCAACACATAAAATTCTTTTTAAAATTATCTGCTGTATTTGCAGTTGTGGCAAAATGATATAAGACTTAATGAGTTGTTTTGAAGTGCAAATACATCTACCTTTAAACAAAATAGAGCCAAAGCATTACCCCAGCAAAGTCTCTAACCTCGTTCACTAAGAAAACTTCTGCTTTAAAGATGAGGTGACTTGTACCAAAATGTAGATATCTAAGAAACATTTATTTATTTAAGGAAGGTAAGTAGCTTTTCAAATAGTGTGCCATGAACATGCACAACACCCTCATTCTGCTCACTTGAAAGAGAGGTGTTTCTGTACAATGTGTTATGTTTATCAAATAGATTGGAATAAGTCCTATGGTGTTTGTCTAATCAAATGTATTAGTAAGAAAGCAAGGGAAAGGGGGATTTCCCTTTCCATGGTACATCACCACAGTCTGCTACCTGACTGGGTAAGCCAAACAATCTCTTTTTTCAAGTTTGATATTCTGATGAAAATAAACAGGTCTTCGGGGAAATGGGGACCGATGAAACATTTTCTACTTTTTTCCTTCACAGCTTTACATATCTGAGGGACTGGTTATAAACCAAATTATGTGGGTATATGGCAGTCGTGACACAGACTTTTCCACAACCTTTTTCTTTAGGTTTCCATCAATTGTTCTAGCACTGCTTGCTCTGTTTACAGCTGATCTCAAAAAAAACCCCAACTGATTAAACAAACAAACGCCCCCAGACACTCCGCAAAAAAAACCTAGGTATGTATCGTTTTCTCAAGCAAATGATTTTTCATCATAATATCTTGAACTCTTCCGTATCACCACAGCGATAAAATCAGCTGCATTAACTGTATTAAATACTGCCAAAACCAGTACTAAGATTTTTCTGTTGAAATCAGTACTGAGAATTTTTACTTCACTGAATGGGCATACTGAGGGCATTTGCACATCTGAAGGATTCCAACATCCTTTGTCTGGCATCTTTCAGAATACACTGAAAAAGAAAGTTAAACTTTTTTATGCTACATGAAAAAGTAAATTGTTCATTGAAACACAGGAGTTACAATCTATCCAACTGGTTGTCCATCCATCTGAAAGACTAGCTAGATAATCAGATTCACAGGGATATAGTGAATAGATGGTTCTTTACCCAAAGGCTGATAAAAAGTGGAGTACCACAGATATGTGTCATTGGATCTGTCCTGGACAGAGCTTGATCAATGTCCTGCAGAAAGCTATGGAAAGCAGGTCTTACCAAGTTTGCAAATGGCATCAAACTGGAGGTACCAGGTGACAGCCTGAGAGCAGGGCTGCCAGTCAGAGCAAGATAGACAGCATGGAGGGATGGGCTGAAAAGAACCTTATGGAATTCAGTTCAGCACAAAGCCCTGCCCCTGGGAAAGCAGTCTTTGGCAGCGATCCAGTCTGAGCCTGTCTGGCTGGGCAGCTCTACAGGAAAGGTGCTGGAGCCTGGGGGCATCAAGCAGAGGGAGCCCATAGTGCCCTGGCAGCACTGAGGGCAGCATCATGAACAGAGGCATGGTCAGCAGATAAAGGTGGGGATTATCCCCTCTCTTCTCAGCACTCAGTGTATCACATCCAGATACTGTGTCCAGTTTAGGGTTTCTAGTACAGGAAAGACTGTAAGCTGAAGTGAGTTCAGTGGAAGACCACCAAGATGCTCAGGGCTAGAGCACTTGCCGTGTGAGGAGGAGCTGAGGAAATAGAGGTTGCTCAGCCTGGAGAAGAGACAGTTTTGGAGGAGATGTCACAGCAGTCTTCAGTACCTATGACAAGGTTAGTGAGAAGCTGGAGTTCTTCACTAAAGCACAGGGTGAGCGGAGCATAACTTAAATATGAGAGGTTCAGACTGGATATAAGGAGTAACTTTTCCACCATGAGAATAGTCAAACCTTGGAGGTTGTGCAATCTCCATTCTTCAACATTTTCAAAGCCGTGAACACTCTGGTCTGACCTCAGAGCTGACCCTGCTTTGAATAGGAGCTTGGACCAGAGACATTGCAAGGTCCCTTCTAACCTGAATGATCCTATGAAAATTTCAAATTGGAAGGATCTCTGGAGGTCATTTGGTCAAAGCAAAGTGAGCTTAGGTAAGGCTCAGTTGGGTTCTTAGTATTTCCAAACATGGAGACTCCCTCAGCCTCACCAGTTGACTTTTTTGCCTGCTCTCAAGCATGACAAAACTCTGCAAGCAATTGGGATTTGACACATATTTCATGTCTTTAAATAAAAGGTTCGGTAATATAGGTCAAGGTGGGGTCAATATGGATAGGTAGAATAGGTAGCATCGGTATGAATAATGTGGCACAAAACTTCAAGGTACTCTTAAGAAGTGAGATAATATTATAAGTTTGAATATTGCTGATATTATAATTGCTGATCTGATAGACTAATTTGTCTTTCATGTGTTTAGATGCACTATCATAGAGCACTTCTTGTTTTCTGTATTAATTTCCTACAATCTCCATGTTTATATAAAGCCACTAACATAGTGGATTCATGGTGAATCTGCAGCTCAGAGAGGGGTCAGAAGTGATTAAAGTCCATGCAAGCAATGTTTTGCTCAATTAGTACAGATGTAGTGGTAGCAGTTTGCTTTGTGTTGGAGTTGGTATACCCTTATTGGGAATGGGGAAAGACTGGGGGAGCTTATATTACCTCAAATGGTGCTACACCAATGCAGCACTGCACCAATGCAGTGCTACACAATTACCTCAAATGGTGCTACACCAATGCAGTAGGTCTGAGTGCCAAAGGTGTTTGGCACTTTAAAGAGTTTTTGTGTCGTAAGCAGTACATACATCTGGAAGATTTTATGTCCCACTCTGCATTGCATTACAAATTTTTTTCTATTATACATCTAACACATAGTTTAATAAATCACTGTGTGGTACGTGGGGGAAAAACAGGTCAGTGGAAATGCAGATTAAAGATCATTTCCATAATCTTCATTAATTCTTTCCTTTGAAGTAAAAATATTTCTAATGGCAGTAAATGTCCTTACAGCATTTTGGCACTAGCAGCCAGCCTGTGGTGTCTTGAAATTCATTGCTCCATATGAATAGATATGAATAAACAATTTACAGTAGGGTGTTATAGTTCCATAGGGACAACAAATAAGAAAGCAAAATAATGGCTTTGCATGAAAGCCTGCTAAAAGCCTGTAAGAGTTTTTCTATAAGTAGTGTGTGTTGTTTTCCTCAAGCATTTTTGAGAAAATATTAAATCCATTAGGGCTGGTGTACAAAATCCTGACTTCTGAAAATTATAAATGCTGTTTCTTTCTAAAGAGATATTAGAAAGTGGCATAACTAATTAGGGTAATTTAGGGGTTGCCACTGATCTGTGAGATGTGAGAAGTAATGTGTCATGATGTCCAGTTTGCATGTTTTGAATGACATTATGAAAGTCCATTGTGGGAAAGAAATCACAGCAGGAGGAGAGTACCATTTTGCAACCACTGTGTTCGTGATTTAGTAGCAGTGCTGTCATGACTTCAAGAAAAGGCAAGTAAGGTGTGAAGGTAGAGTCAATATTCTCTAGGAGACCAATTACTGTGATTGGAGAAAAACAGACAAAGGTTTGGTCAGACATGCAGTTCTTGAGGTTTTGATGAGGCAGAGCTGCTGATTGCTTTTAGCTCATTAGAAGCATTAGCAGGCAAGAGGTGCTCCAGAGTTAAGCAATTTTGATTCGGGTTTGACAGTTTGGGCCTGTAAACAGTGCTTAGAAAATGAAAAAAGCCTTATCTGAGGCCCAAGAAATATGTGGGAATAAATAGATCAGTTGGTATATCTATGGTTTGGTGGTAGCTCATGAGGTTTATGAGTACTATTACTGGCAAGCTGAAAGAGCAGGTTCTCAGAGAAAATGTGTGAATCCCTTGCTAATAGAGTTAACCTGAGGTAGACATGAGTTGGTATGTGTCTAGATTTTAGTCCTCTAAAGATAAAAAAACAATCTATGTGAATGGGTTGTTGAGACAAAATGGAAATTCAGGCTACTTTGGTTTTTTTTAGTAAGAAGCTGGAGACAGTGCATTTTCCTTCACCCTCTTATTACAGAACACAGTTCGTGCATTTATATGTACTCCCAACTTCCATTCTCCCCTGAATCCTCAGGCTGGCTGCAGAGGACCTTCAATAAGGTATGTTTACTAACCAGATCTGAAAATACCTTCCCTTTTGATAATTTTGAGTAATTTTACCAAAACCAAAAGGGGTTTGCCCATTGCAGCCTGAAAGGTTTCTTTGATGCACTATGGTGAACAGATTTCAAAGTTAAAATGTTATGAAACAGATGGAGAAAGACCACTTAAATGCAAGGCCTCCTTTCTTTTGGTCAATTAATATTGGTGAGATCTAGAACTCCTTCAAAGTGCAAGCTGTTTTTGGGATGCATTCAAGGTAGTGCTGATGAGTGAACCTCTAAACTTCCAGATTCTCAAAGAGTTTGGATAATCATCACAAAGTTTGGATGTTTATCTGAACAATACTTAAGCAATTCCAATCCCTTGGGTCTGCAAATTTAGGTTAGAAATCTTTTACATAAGGGTCCTGGTATTTCCTGTTTCTGACAAGGCCAGATTTGCTTAAGTGTCTCTTTGAGGTGATAGTCTCCTGTTTTTACTATCCTTACAAGGTTATCAGGTCACCATTCTTGGATTCAGGTTCAGGAAAAGACTTGAACACATTCTTGGTCTTAAGTATAAAGCAAAACAACAAAGACTAGAAAATGCGATTTAAAGGAGTGAAGGAATAAGACAATAGAAAAATATATCAGAGACAGAAAGAAGTTATGACAGCTGGGGTGCATGTGACTGATTTGAGACAGCAGACATCTGCAGATCGTGAGCCTTTGATTAGTTTGTGGGAGAAGGTGAAAGTTGCTTATAAAAGATCAGTTAAATGGAAAGATTAATTAAGAATATAAATGAACATGAGAAAGTGCATTTATGTTCAACTTATGGTTTTCATTAAACTTTACCAAGAAAGGAGGAATACAAATACTGTAAACAAAAGTATAGAAAATTGTTAAAAACTGCATTCACCTTTGTTGGATTTCAGAAAGAATTAAATCTAAACTTACAGTACAGAAGTGCATGAGCTGTAAGGCTACATATTACCCTCTTCTCTCAAATGAGTTTGTAATCTTAATCGGGCCTCAGAATTCAGGCTTGTGGTTACTGATAATATGTTTTCTGGGATTTCGAAAATTACAGTTTAGGACATAATTTATGTAGGACTTACCTAGAATCAAATTGCTAAAGAGCCAGAAGAGCAAGCATGTCTAATCATCCCCCAAGATTTTAGGAAGTGCCTTGAGCAAGGACATTGGCATGTGAACTCCTAATGCAACCATCCTGGCTGAGGCTTTGTGGAAGAAAGATGCAGTTGTAGGGCAAAATGCTAATCTCAGCCAAACTGAGAACAACAAGGAAAGAAGTTCTCTTTGTAAATCTAATAAAATTTCTAAAACAAGCTAACTATTGAAGAAGTATTTGAAATTTGCTAGGATAGCTTTCATGTAAACTCAAGTCTTCTATGTGATAAAGCAAATAACTTTTTACCAAATAGGTATTATTTTAAACTTTGTCCTTCAAGTTAACAAATTAACTTTCTCTGTGATTTCTCTATCTGTGACAGCCTCTGGCTGTGTTTTTACTGTCGTAACAGCTTCTGGCAGACTGTGTGTCTCTCACATTCACTACAAAGTAAACAGGAATTTTTTCCAAGGGTAACTGGCTGGGCTCCAGTGGAAGAATGCAAGTTATTCATAAGTTCTGGTAGGCTCATTTCTGCTTAATAAGGTCTGTTTTTATTGTGGATTTTATGAAGGCAAAAAAAAAGTTGTGAATTTTTTTTAATTCCCCTGGGATTATTTTCTTCAAACATGTGGGAAATTACCTTCCCCCTACCCCCTCAGCACAAAATTACATTGCTATTTGTCCTGACTATGTTCATCTTTTTTCCACGTTTGGGCACAAGAGGCTGCCAGAAGGTTATCAAGATGCAGCTAGGACATGGCATACTATTCTGAGGACATAATTAATGTTGCAGACAGCAATCCATCACGGTTCTGGTGAAGGTCTGCTGGAGTGCCAGCAGCATTGTCTGCCTTGCAGATTCCACTTCCCAAGCACAGACAGCAGCAGCAGGAAGGGGTTTCTTTATGCCTGGCATAAAAGGGAGAAAAGTACTTTAGGGATTCAATATAAATGAGGCAGACCAGGGTCAGAGAAACCCTGCTCAGTGAACTGTCTTTCGCGGCCTGTGGCACCAGCAGACCCCAGGTGCCCATGCAGCAAAACGTAGTTACTGTGTTTTTCCTGCTTTAGTCTGTTGTAATCCCTAGAGTTGCTAGGTTTATTTTGTGGTTCTTTCTGTTCGAACAAGCTGAGCAACCCTTTGGTGCTTTCCCAGGGACTTACAGGGAGTACATGGGATCATTCCCCTCTACAGATAGAGCTGGGGTGGGGTACGTACCAGCAGGGGAAAAGCTATAAAGCTGAAGGCAGATGTTGATATAAGAACAAAAGGATACGAGTTATCCAAGCATAAGCTGGAAGTTGGATGGCAGCTTCTAGAGAGTAATGAAGTTCTTAGAAGATTTCCTAGTAGGAGTGAGGGATTAAGAAAGGGACTATATGATAATTATTTAGAAATACTGTTTGTGGCAAAATTGGATGAACAGGGAGGTCCATTTCAATCCTAGAACTAGACTACAATTGAGGACTATCAGCACTTTATTGACTTTGCAAAATGGGTGGGTTGTTAAGCCAAGTGAAAGTGTTGCCATGACCCTAGCCTACGTACTGGATAAATCAGCTAGTTGTAATTGGAAACAGCTCTTCATTCTAGTCGAAGCAGTTTACATGTTAATGGATGTAGAATTCAGAACAACATTTCATTAAAACCAATAACAAATTGAGTATTTCACTTCAATATTGGCAATGTTTCTCTAAGACTTCTTAGTTCGAAATTTCAAGCTGCTTTACCATCAATACTGACTTAAATATTGCAAAACTCAGTATATAAAATGTATTTTATCTGGTTTTGTGTATGGGGAATTCAGAAAAAGGGTTATTTCTCTGAGGTTGCTCTAGGAGAGCTATACAAGGGCAAGCCACAGAATCTTCTAACACTGGATTTTTACGTGGAAGACATCCTATAGAAACTGCATGCAATGAATGATGAGCATCAAACTTAATATGCAATTGGTCAGGGCTTGCTGGTAAGCTTCATGGGATATTTTGTGGCTAACATGATAGCAGCCGAGCAGAAAATGTTTTTCTTCATCTGCCCTTTGGTTAGAGTTGAGCAGACAGGTTAACTCAGACTAATCTTTTCCAATCACCTCTCTTCTCATTTTCTCTTTTTTCTTTGACTGTCCCAGTGCCCATCTTTTGTTTCTACTAATGCTCAAAGAGGAGGTTTAATTTCACATGAAAGAGCATACTGATGTGTAATGCCAGGGATTTACACCAGCATTGCTGACATACTCAACTCTGTATTTTGGCTGCTTGTACGTATTTGAAAATTGGAGTATTAAAAAGAAAGGGGAGACTATTCATAATAATGCTTAGCATTATATGGCTCTTCTAAACGTTCAAAGCACTATCCAGACATAACCTAAATAAACTCATGATCTTTCCAGGGAACAAGAACGTAAACAAAGTTTATCTCCTTGTCTGATAATTGATCTCCTTCTCTTATCACTGCCTTCCTTCTAAAATCATGTACAAATACATCTCTTCAGGTTTGGCATGGCCAGCAGGATGAACAAGGAAGGGATGTTAGGGGAGAAGGCAAGGTGCAAGCAACTCAGAGATCGAAGTTCCTTGTGGGTGCATGTGTGATAGATTAAACATCTTAATACATATAAAAGACTGCATATAAAAGACTGCTAATTAATGCTAAGTAAGCCACCTTCTTGATGCCTTTTTTAATCAGGATTTGAGTTGAGAGGAAGTAGACCTATATATTCTCTTCACTGAATGGCAGGAGTATGACCAATTATGTAAAGTTTCATGATACGCAGCTGGAGAAAACAAGAAGAGGTAGCCAAGAGAGGAAGTGTACTCAACCCGTTGTCCCAAATGGAGAGCAATATTTCTTTTCAGAATAAAAAACGGGGAAGCCAACATAATGGCACAGATGATAGATACATTATTTCTAGTTATCACTGCAACTGCTGTATCCCACAAAACTGAAAGCAACTACCAGCAAACTTTGAGAAGTGTGTATTTATTTTCTTTTTAAGACTGAAGAATAGGTATGCCATTCCATTTAACATTTTTTGCATGAAAACTGTGAAAAGAATGTATCTTGATTGCAGAATTGGTTTATGAATAGAGTACTAGGTCTGCCTTAGAAGTAATGCTACATCATGTCTGCTCGTCACTAACTCGTCAGCTCCTAAACAAGAGAACAGCGAAAAACATGCCTTTAGGCACCAGGATTTTTGTGCCAGAAAGCTTTACCCAAAGGTAGTCACAGGTCAAGCAATTTTTTAATTCCTCTCCTTCACTTTATAAAGAATAGCAGATGGGGGAAGTACTCCTACATGGAAGATGTCCTCTTTATAAAATTTTGGGAAACAAAAATATTTTTGAGGCAGGCTATACCAAATATGTGTTTAATTAAGGATGAAACTAAACTTCTTTTCTTCTTGTTAAAATAGAGATTTATGATATTGCGTCTTGATGAAAAACATTTTTAATAATTTCAGTGAAAAATGGGAATACAGTGTGGTGTGTACCACCTGATAGGATTATGACTCGAAGTAGGTTGGCTAGTAGAAATGTTTGGGGGTTTTTTCAACCTATGCATTTGAAGTAGAATCAACCTGTTGAATTCTGAAGTTCACTTAGACTTGACTTTTCAGATTAATTAGAAATGAAGGTGTTAACGCAATTAGCTTGGAAACCCTCCAAATCTACCAAATCAACTCCACTTTGTCATCGGACTCTTTTAACCTTTCTCGATTCTGTGTGCCCCCAAAGAGTACTGTTTGCTGATCCTGGTTTGTATATAAGCCTCTCGAAATGCTGGTGTTGGTTTAGTGCAGTGACTAGACTATGTTTTCTGAAAGGTTTTTGAGGGGTTTTGAACACTTTCTCTTGACTTACTTGTCTATTGTTCTCTCATGGATGTTCACTCTTTTTCTCTCCTGCTAGAGATGAACTAATAGTCAAGTATGAGGCAGATTTAAGCCTTCCTGCTGTTTGGATAGAGCCCATGTCATTTTTCTTTGCAAAACATTGAAAATTAAATTTAATTCCACAGAAGTAATACAAAAAGTCACTGGATGGATTGCTTCTCTTTAAGACTGTCTTGCTCTTCCTCTCTCTCTGCTTCTCTTCCTTCCCCTATGACTTTCTTTTCAAATAAATGGTTTATTTGTTCTGGGTGTTTTCATCCACTTGTGAAATTCACTAATGAATCATCTGTGTAAGTATTAGCCTAATCTTTCAAGCAATAAATGGCAATAGAAAAAATGACAAAGCCAGGATTCAGGTTTCTGTATTTCATACAAAACAGTTAGTAACACAATATTTAAAGCACAACATTTTCCTGCATCTGCTTTATTGTTACTTTAGGTATTGCCTATTGGCTCTTTGAAACCACAGCTTTGTATTAAGCTGTAGGCAGACATGGGTCTCTCCAGCAGGAGGTTCAAACAGGAGGGAGGTGTAACGTAACAAAAGATGAAGTAATGGTTCATTTTTAACCATTTAACCATCTCAAAACCTTAGTGTATGTTGATAGTCTGTCCATTTGGGTGAGGAAGTTTCCAACTCTTCTTCTGTCTTCCATTCAAACCTCTCAGGGTAAACACATTTCCCACTTGCATGGATTTTAAACTGTAAAATTTGATGAAGTAATTCTTTATTTACCAGATGGATACTATAACAGGATTCTCTTATACAG